>NW_017206641.1:0-4784 GCF_001704415.2 Capra hircus | reverse complement strand
GAGGAGAGTGCTAGGAACCTACGTCTCTCAACACTTTCTAGGCACCCACGGAGTCAGCGCTCTGGGAGTGTGGGGATGCAAAACCCAGCCAGGGGCCCTTGGAACCTGGTGCTCTCCGTGCGGAGCTTTGTCTGGGCGGCCAGGAACCGCTGAAGGACCTGCTGTTGCCGCTTCGCTCGCCCTCTGACAGAGCTTTCACTGCTGGAGCCCTTGGCAGTGTGCAACCCACCAGCCCCTAAGCCCTCCTCAAGGACGCTTGGGACCTAAGTGCAAAGGCAAGGCAGGGGTAGAGCTGAAGCCAGGAAGGCGCCAGTGGCGTTTCCGAGCCTCACACAGCCTGCTCCTTCCTGGGGAGGGAGCCTTAAAGCAAGGCAAGTCTGCGCAAGGCTCGCCTATGGCAGAGCATCTTGGTGCCAGGAACTCTGCAGATCGGGCCTCTGAACAGAGCTAGAGATCTGCCGTACTGGAGTCGCACTTAGCTTCGTGTAAGCAGGGATTTCAGCTTGAGCGGGACTTGCTGCCTCCTCTTCCCCGAGGAGGCTCGCTTCCTGCTGGCTGTGCACTCGCCTATCAGGCGGGGGCGCAGGGCTCCTCCAGCAGGTCTTGCCTCAGGGGCTGCTTCCCCTGAGTTGGGGCTGTGGGCAGGAACCCAGACACGCAGGATCAGGCCCCAAACACCTGCACATGTCTCTGCTGGGAGGAGAGTGCTAGGTAGAGGTCCGTCTGTCATACACTTTCTGGGCACCCAAGGAATCAGCCTCCGTGTGTGCGGGGCTGAAAACCCAGCCAGGGGACCTGGGAGCCTGGTGCTCTCCGTGTGGCGCGCTGATCTGGGGGCCAAGAACCGCTGGAGGAGCCCTGCAGTTGCCCTTCCCTTCCTCTGACAGAATTCTCACTGCTGGAGCCCTTGGCAGTGTGCAACCCACCAGCCTAAGCTCTCCTTAAGGAGGACTGGGACCTAAGTGCAAAGGCAAGGCAGGATTGGAGCTGAGGCAAGAAAGGCGCCAGTGGCGACTCCCAGGCTCCTGCCTGCCTGCTCCTTCCTGGAGAGGCAGCCTAAAAGCAAGGCAAGTCTGGGCAAGGCTAGCCCCCGGCAGAGGCAGCCTCGCGCCAGGAACTCTGCCAGATCGGGGGCTCTGAGCAGAGCTAGAGCTCTGCCGTACTGGAGGCGCACTTAGCTCCCGTGCAAGCAGGGCTTTCAACTTGACGGGGCTGGGCTGCCTCCTCTTCCCCCGAGGAGGCTCGCTTCCCTGCTGGCTGTGCACTCGCCTATCAGGCGGGGGCGCAGGGCTCCTCCAGCAGGTCTTGCCTCAGGGGCTGCTTCCCCTGAGTTGGGGCTGTGGGCAGGAACCCAGACACGCAGGATCAGGCCCCAACCACCTGCACATGTCTCTGCTGGGGAGGAGAGTGCTAGGGAACCTACGTCTGTCATACACTTTCTGGGCACCCAAGGAATCAGCCTCCGTGTGTGCGGGGCTGAAAACCCCAGCCAGGGGCCCTGGGAGCCTGGTGCTCTCGGTGCGGCGCTGATTCTAGGCGGCCTAGAAACCGCTGGAGGAGCCCTGCAGTTGCCCTTCCCTTCCCTCTGACAGAGCTCTCACTGCTGAAGCCCTTGGCAGTGTGCAACCCACCACCCCCTAAGCCCTCCCCAACCACGCCTGGCACCTATGTGCAAAGGCAAGGCAGGATTGGAGCTGAGGCAAGGAAGGCACCAGTGGCGTCTCCCAGGCTCGCTCAGACAGCTCCTTCCTGGGGAGGGAGCCTAAAAGCAAGGCAAGTCTGGGCAAGGCGAGCCCCCGGCCGAGCAGCCTCGCGCCAGAAACTCTGCCAGATCGGGGCTCTGAGCAGAGCTAGAGCTCTGCCGTACTGGAGGCCCACTTAGCTCCGTGCAAGCAGGGCTTTCCTCTTGACTGGGCTCGGCTGCCTCCTCTTCTCCCGAGGAGGCTCGCTACACTGCTGGCTGTGCTCTCGCCTATCAGGCGGGCGCGCAGGGCTCCTCCAGCAGGTCTTGCCTCAGGGGCTGCTTCCCCTGAGTTGAGGCTGTGGGCGGGAACCCAGACACGCAGGATAAGGCCCCAACCACCTGCACATGTCTCTGCTGGGGAGGAGAGTGCTAGGGAACCTACGTCTCTCACACACTTTCTAGGCACCCACGGAGTCAGCCTCTGGGAGTGTGGGGATGCAAAACCCAGCCAGGGGCCCTTGGAACCTGGTGCTCTCCGTGCGGAGCTTTGTCTGGGCGGCCAAGGAACCGCTGAAGGAGCCCTGCTGTTGCCCTTCGCTTCCCTCTGACAGAGCTTTCACTGCTGGAGCCCTTGGCAGTGTGCAACCCACCAGCCCCTAAGCCCTCCTCAAGGACGCTTGGGACCTAAGTGCAAAGGCAAGGCAGGGGTAGAGCTGAAGCCAGGAAGGCGCCAGTGGCGTTTCCGAGCCTCACACAGCCTGCTCCTTCCTGGGGAGGGAGCCTTAAAGCAAGGCAAGTCTGCGCAAGGCTCGCCTATGGCAGAGCATCTTGGTGCCAGGAACTCTGCCAGATCGGGCCTCTGAACAGAGCTAGAGATCTGCCGTACTGGAGTCGCACTTAGCTTCGTGGTAAGCAGGGATTTCAGCTTGACGGGGACTTGCTGCCTCCTCTTCCCCCGAGGAGGCTCGCTTCCCTGCTGGCTGTGCACTCGCCTATCAGGCGGGGGCGCAGGGCTCCTCCAGCAGGTCTTGCCTCAGGGGCTGCTTCCCCTGAGTTGGGGCTGTGGGCAGGAACCCAGACACGCAGGATCAGGCCCCAAACACCTGCACATGTCTCTGCTGGGGAGGAGAGTGCTAGGGAACCTACGTCTGTCATACACTTTCTGGGCACCCAAGGAATCAGCCTCCGTGTGTGCGGGGCTGAAAACCCCAGCCAGGGGCCCTGGGAGCCTGGTGCTCTCCGTGTGGCGCTGAATCTGGGCGGCCAAGCAACCGCTGGAGGAGCCCTGCAGTTGCCCTTCCCTTCCCTCTGACAGAATTCTCACTGCTGGAGCCCTTGGCAGTGTGCAACCCACCAGCCCCTAAGCTCTCCTTAAGGAGGACTGGGACCTAAGTGCAAAGGCAAGGCAGGATTGGAGCTGAGGCAAGAAAGGCGCCAGTGGCGACTCCCAGGCTCCTGCTGCCTGCTCCTTCCTGGAGAGGCAGCCTAAAAGCAAGGCAAGTCTGGGCAAGGCTAGCCCCCGGCAGAGCAGCCTCGCGCCAGGAACTCTGCCAGATCGGGGCTCTGAGCAGAGCTAGAGCTCTGCCGTACTGGAGGCGCACTTAGCTCCGTGCAAGCAGGGCTTTCAACTTGACGGGGCTGGGCTGCCTCCTCTTCCCCCGAGGAGGCTCGCTTCCCTGCTGGCTGTGCACTCGCCTATCAGGCGGGGGCGCAGGGCTCCTCCAGCAGGTCTTGCCTCAGGGGCTGCTTCCCCTGAGTTGGGGCTGTGGGCAGGAACCCAGACACGCAGGATCAGGCCCCAACCACCTGCACATGTCTCTGCTGGGGAGGAGAGTGCTAGGGAACCTACGTCTGTCATACACTTTCTGGGCACCCAAGGAATCAGCCTCCGTGTGTGCGGGGCTGAAAACCCCAGCCAGGGGCCCTGGGAGCCTGGTGCTCTCGGTGCGGCGCTGATTCTAGGCGGCCTAGAAACCGCTGGAGGAGCCCTGCAGTTGCCCTTCCCTTCCCTCTGACAGAGCTCTCACTGCTGAAGCCCTTGGCAGTGTGCAACCCACCACCCCCTAAGCCCTCCCCAACCGACGCCTGGCACCTATGTGCAAAGGCAAGGCAGGATTGGAGCTGAGGCAAGGAAGGCACCAGTGGCGTCTCCCAGGCTCGCTCAGACAGCTCCTTCCTGGGGAGGGAGCCTAAAAGCAAGGCAAGTCTGGGCAAGGCGAGCCCCCGGCCGAGCAGCCTCGCGCCAGAAACTCTGCCAGATCGGGGCTCTGAGCAGAGCTAGAGCTCTGCCGTACTGGAGGCCCACTTAGCTCCGTGCAAGCAGGGCTTTCCTCTTGACTGGGCTCGGCTGCCTCCTCTTCTCCCGAGGAGGCTCGCTACACTGCTGGCTGTGCTCTCGCCTATCAGGCGGGCGCGCAGGGCTCCTCCAGCAGGTCTTGCCTCAGGGGCTGCTTCCCCTGAGTTGAGGCTGTGGGCGGGAACCCAGACACGCAGGATAAGGCCCCAACCACCTGCACATGTCTCTGCTGGGGAGGAGAGTGCTAGGGAACCTACGTCTCTCACACACTTTCTAGGCACCCACGGAGTCAGCCTCTGGGAGTGTGGGGATGCAAAACCCAGCCAGGGGCCTTGGAACCTGGTGCTCTCCGTGCGGAGCTTTGTCTGGGCGGCCAAGGAACCGCTGAAGGAGCCCTGCTGTTGCCCTTCGCTTCCCTCTGACAGAGCTTTCACTGCTGGAGCCCTTGGCAGTGTGCAACCCACCAGCCCCTAAGCCCTCCTCAAGGACGCTTGGGACCTAAGTGCAAAGGCAAGGCAGGGGTAGAGCTGAAGCCAGGAAGGCGCCAGTGGCGTTTCCGAGCCTCACACAGCCTGCTCCTTCCTGGGGAGGGAGCCTTAAAGCAAGGCAAGTCTGCGCAAGGCTCGCCTATGGCAGAGCATCTTGGTGCCAGGAACTCTGCCAGATCGGGCCCTCTGAACAGAGCTAGAGATCTGCCGTACTGGAGTCGGCACTTAGCTTCGTGTAAGCAGGGATTTCAGCTTGACGGGGACTTGCTGCCTCCTCTTCCCCCGAGGAGGCTCGCTTCCCTGCTGGCTGTGCACT
>NW_017206640.1:0-18315 GCF_001704415.2 Capra hircus | reverse complement strand
CCCACATCCAGAGGAGCCCCGTTTCTCCTCCTAGCTCGAGAGGAGGCGATCCTTTCCCTGCGTGGTCGGAAAGATTCCCCGTTCCCAGTCAACATCTCAAGGGGGGCGCTCTCCACAGGAAAGGCGAGAGGAACTCCAGGTCGTGCCACATTCCCAGAGTCCCCGCAGATGTCTCAGTCCATTCCAGGAACCTGTTTTCCTGCACTGCCTCGACTTTCAAGCGAGGATCGATCACCCACGGTGCAGTGGCACGTGTGGAAAGCCTCGTGGAAGCCTGGGAAAGCGCGTGGAGCTCGAAGCCTCGAGGACCTGATCCCTTGATACCGGAAGGATAGCGTGACACTGCTGCTACAGCTCGGGAAGAATGCGCACGTGCATGCCCCACTCGAGACGAGGCCTGACTCCCCTGGGAGACCTCCAGAAGTACCCAAGATCCATGTCTGCACTGGAGAGGAATCCTCAGGTTCCGGCACGACTCCACACAAGGCTTAGGCCCCTGCATCGACGGAGAGGAATCCCGAGAGGCCCCGAGCAACTCGCATGGGGACTGGCCTTTCCTGAGGCCCAAGAGCGGGTCCCTGAGTCCCGTCGTAAGTCGAGAGCACCTGCCGCAACTCGAGAAAATCCAGAGGATTCTCCCCTCAGGCGAGATGAGGCCCATTTCGCTACGGCGTCTCGAGGCTAATCACACCTAAACCTCTGGAACTTCCAAAGGGTCCTTCACACCCTTGCTGCAACTCAAGAAATTCCCCGACATACCGGTCCCACTCGAGAGGAAGCAGGAGAGTTCGCCCACATCCAGAGGAGCCCGTTTCCGCCTCCTAAGCTCGAGAGGGGATCCTTTCCTGCGTTGGTCGGGAAAGAATTCCCGGCTTCCCGTCGCATCTCCAAGGGGAGCGCTCTCCACAGGAAAGGCAGAGGAACTCCAGAGTCGTGCCACATTCCCAGAGTCCCCGGATCTCACGTCCATTCCAGGGAAACCTGTTTTTCCCTGCACTGCCTCGACTTTCAAGCGAGGATCGACTCACACCACAGGGCTGGACACGTGCGGATAAGCCTCGTGGGGATAAAGCCTCTACCGAGGAAAGCCACAGTCCCTTGATCCACGCGAAGGGAAGCGTGACACTGCTGCTACAGCTCGGGAGGAAAGACGCACGTGCATGCCCCCACTCAGCGACGGCCTGACTCCCTGGGGGACTCCAGAAGTACCTCAAGATCCATGTCACCAGGAGGGAATCCTCAGGTTCCGGCACTGCTCCACACAAGATCTTAGGCCCACATCGACGGAGAGGAATCCCGAGAGGCCCCGAGCAACTCGCATGGGGACTGGCCTTTCCTGACCACCGAGGCGTCCCTGAGGCCCGTCGTAAGAAGAGCCTCCTGCGCAACTCGAAAAAATCCAGGAGGTTCTCCCCTCCAGGCGAGATGAGGCCCATTTCGCTGAGGCGTCTCGAGGCTAATCACACCTAACCTCTGCAATTCCAAAGGGTCCTTCACACCCTTGCTGCAACTACAAGAGTTCCCCGAATACCCGTCCCACGAGAGGAGCACGAGAGTCCCGCCCACATCCAGAGGAGCCCTGTTTCTCGCTCCTAGCTCGAGAGGAGGATCCTTTCCTGCGTGGTCGGAAGAATTCCCGGCGTTCCCGTCGCATCTCAAAGGGACGGCGCTCTCCACAGGAAAGGCGAGAGGAATCCAGGGTCGTGCCACCATTCCCAGAGTCCCCCAGATGTCCAGTCCCATTCAGGGAAACCTGTTTTCCCTGCACTGCCTCGACTTCAAGCGCGAGGATCGACTCACACCACGTGGCACGTGGGACAGCCTGTGGGAAAGCCTCGTGTGGAAAGCTCGTGGGAAGCCCGAGGAAAGCCACAGATCCTTGTCCACGCGAAGGGAAGCGTGACACTGCTGCTACAGCTCGGGAGAAGCGCACGTGCATGCCCCCTCCGAGACGAGGCTGACTCCCCTGGGAGATCCAGAAGTAACCCAAGATCCATTCAGCACTGGAGAGGAATCCTCAGGTTCCGGCACCGGCTCCACACAAGATCTTAGGCCCGGCATCGACGGGAGAGGAATCCCGAGGCCCCCGAGCAACTCGCAGGGGACTGGCCTTTCTGAGGCCACCAGAGCGCGGTCCCTGAGTCCCCGTCTTAAGTCGAGACACCTGTCGAACTCGAGAAATCAGCAGGTTCCCCCTCCAGGCGAGATGAGGCCCATTTCCACTGAGGTTCTCAGGCTAATCACATCCTAATCTCTGAACTTCCAAAGGTCCTTCACACCCTTGCTGCAACTCAAGAAGTTCCCCGACATACCGTCTCCACTCCCGAGAGGAAGCACGAGAGTCCGCCCACATCCAGAGGACCCGTTTCCCGCCTCCTAGCTCGAGAGGAGGGATCCTTTCCCTGCGTGGTCGGGAAGAATTCCCGGCTTCCCTCCGTAGATCTCAAGAGGAGGCGCTCTCCACAGGAAAGGCGAGAGGAACTCAGGGTCGTGCCACATTCCCAGAGCCACAGACTTCATCCATTCCAGGGAAACCTGTTTTCCTGCACTGCTCGACTTTCAAGCCGAGGATCGCACTCACACCAAGGTGGCACGTGGACAGCCCTGTGGGAAAGCCTCGTGGGAAAGCCTCGAGGAATGAAAGCCCACAGATCCCTTGATCCACGCGAAGGAAGCGTGAACTGCTGCTACAGCTCGGGAGGAAAGCACGTCATCGGCCCCACTCGAGAGAGGACTGACTCCCTGGGGAGCTCATGAAGTACCCAGATCCATGTCAGCAACTGGAGAGGAATCCTCAGGTTCCCTCTCCACACAGATCTTAGGCCCGGCATCGACGAGAGGATCCCCCGCGAGGCCCACGGCAGGAACTCGCATGGGAGCTGCCTTGTCCTTGAGGCCACCAGAGCGTGTCCTGAGGTCCCCGTCTTAAGTACGAGAGCACCTGCGCACTCGAGAAAAATCCAGGGAGGTTCCCCTCAGGCGAGGTGAGCTCCATTTCCTCTGAGGCGTCTCGAGGCTAATCACCCTACCTCTGGAACTTCCAAAGGGTCCTTCACAACCCTTCTGAACTCAAGAAGTTCCCGACTATACCCTCACTCGAAGAGAGCACACCGAGCGTCCCGCCCACATCCAGAGGAGCGCCCGTTACCGCTCCTAGCTCGAGAGGGGGATCCTTCCTGCAGTGGTCGGATAAAGAATTCCGGCGTTCCGTTGCCATCTCAAGAGGAGGCGTCTCCACGCGAAAGGCGAGAGGAACTCCAGGTCGTGCACATTTCCAGAGTCCCCAGATGTCTCAGTCCATTCCAGGGAAACCTGTTTTCCCTGCACTTGCTCGACTTTCAAAGCCGAGGGATCCGACTCACACCACGGTGGCACGTGGCGACAGCCCTGTGGGACAACTCTTGGGAAAGCCTTGGGAAAGCCTCGAGGGAAAGCCACAGATCCCTTGATCCACGGGAGGGAAGCGCTGACACTGCTGCTACAGCTCGGAGGAAGCAACGTGCCTCCCCCCCACTCGAAGACGAGGACTGACCCCTGGGGAGACTCCAGAAGTACCCCAAGATCCATGTCAGCACTGGAGAGGAATCCTCAGGTTCCGGAACTGACACCCCACAAGGTCTTAGGCCCGGCATCGACGGGAGAGGAATCCCGAGAGGCCCCCGAGCAACTCGCATGGGACTGGCCTTTCCTGAGGCCACCAGAGGGTCCCTGAGGCCCCGTCGTAAGTCGAGAGCACCTTCGCGCAACTCGAGAAAATCCAGGAGGTTCTCCCTTCCAGGCGAGATCGAGCCATTTCCTGCTGAGGGTCTCGAGGCTAATCACACCTAACCTTCTGGAACTTCCAAAGGTCCCTTCACACTCTTGCTGAACTCAAGAAGTTCCCCGACATACCCGTCTTCCACTCGAGAGGAAGCAGAAGTCCGCCCACATCCAGAGGAGCCCCGTTCTCCTCATAGCTCGACAGGAGGGATCCTTTCACTGCGTGGTCGGAAAGATTCCCGCGCGTTCCCGTCCATCTCAAGAGGGGCCTCTCCACAGGAAAGGCGAGAGGAACTCCAGGGTTCGTGCCACCATTCCAGATCCCCCAGATGTCTCAGTCCATTCCAGCGGAACCTGTTTTCCCGCACTGCCTCGACTTTCAAGCCGAGGATCGACTCACACCGACGGTGGCACTGTGGGACAACGTCGACTCGTGGGAAAGCCTCGTGGGAAAGCCTCGGTGGGAAAGCGTCGTGGGAAGGGACACTCGTGCTTCCTCTCGAGTGGAAACGGGTATGTCGGGGAACTTCTTGAGTTGCTGAAAGAGGTGTGAAGGACCCTTTGGAACTTCCAGAGTTAGGTGTGATTAGCCTCGAGACGTCTCAGCAGAAATGGGCCTCATCTCGCCTGGAGGGAGAACCTCCTGGATTTTCTCGAGTTGCGGCAGGCGCTCTCGACTTACGACGGGGACCTCAGGGACCAGCTCTGGTGGCCTCAGGAAAGTCCAATCCCCATGCGAGTTGCTTGGGGGCCTTTCGGGATTCCTCTCCCATCGATTCCCAGGCCTAAGACCTTGTGGGATGTCAGTGCCGGAACCTGAGGATTCCTCTCCAGTGCTGACATGGATCTTGGGGTACTTCTGGAAGTCTCCCAGGGGAGTCAGTCCTCGTCTCGAGTGGGGGCATGCACGTGTGCTTTCCTCCCGAGCTGTATGCAGCAGTGTCACAATTCCCTTCCCGTGGATCAAGGCGATCTGTGGCTTTCCCTCGAGGCTTTCCCACGAAGTCTTTCCCAAGAGGCTTTCCCACAGGGCTGTCCCACGTGCCACGGTGGTGTGATTCGATCCTCGGCTTGAAAGTCGACGGCAGTACAGGGAAAACAGGTTTCCTTGGAATGGACTGAGACATCTGCGGGACTCTGGGAATGGTGGCACGACCCTTGGAGTCCCTCTCGCCTTTCCAGGTGGAGAGCGCCTCCTCTTGAGATGCAACGGGAAGCCGGGAATTCTTTATCGACCCTGCATGGAAAAGATCCCACCTCTCGAGCTAGGAGGCGGTAACGGGGCTCCTCTGGATGTGGGCGGGACGCTCGTGCTTCCTCTCGAGTGGAGACAGGTATGATCGGGAACTTCTTGAGTTGCAGGAAGGGTGTGAAGGACCCTTTGGAAGTTCCAGAGGGTAGGTGTGATTAGCCTCGAGACGCCTCAGCAGAAAGGAGCCTCATCTCGCCTGGAGGGGAGAACCTCCTGGATTTTCTCGAGTTGCGACAGGTTCTCTCGTCTTAAGACGGGGACCTCAGGGACCCGCAGTGGTTGCGTAAGGAAAGGCCAGTCCCCATGCGAGTTCCTCCGTGGCCTCGCGGGATTCCTCTCACGTCAATGCCGGGGCCCTAAGATCTTGTGTGGAGCCAGTGCCGGAACCTGAGGATTCCTCTCCAGTGCTGACATGGATCTTGGGGCACTTCATGGAGTCTCCCCAGGGGAGTCAGTCCTCGTCTCGAGTGAGGGCATGAACGTGTGCTTTCCTCCCGAGCTGTAGCAGCAGTGATCACGCTTCCCTTCGCGTGGATCAAGGGATCAGGGGCTTTCCACTTCGAGGCTTTCCCACGAGGCTTTCCCACAGGGCTGTCCCACGTGCCACCGTGGTGTGAGTCGATCCTCGGCTTGAAAGTCGAGGCAGTGCAGGGAAAACAGGTTTCCCTGGAATGGACTGAGACATCTGTGGCACTCTGGGAATGTGGCACGACCCTAGGAGTTCCTCTCGCCTTTCCTGTGGAGAGCGCCTCCACTTGAGATGCGACGGGAAAGGCCGGGAATACTTTCCCGACCACGCAGGGAAAGGATCCCTCCTCTCGAGCTAGGAGGCGGAAACAGGGCTCCTCTGGATGTGGGCGGGACTCTTGTGCTTCCTCTCGAGTGGAGACGGGTATGTCGGGGAACTTCTTGAGTTGCAGCAAGGGTGTGAAGGACCCTTTGGAAATTGCAGAGATTAGGTGTGATTAGCCTCGAGACACCTCAGCGGAAATGGGCCTCATCTCGCCTGGAGGGGCGAACCTCCTGGAATTTCTGGAGTTGCGACAGGTGTCTCCACTTACGACGGGGACCTCAGGGACCCGCTCTGGTGGCCTCAGGAAAGGCCAGTCCCCATGCGAGTTGCTCGGGGCCTGTCGGGATTCCTCTCCCGTCGATGCTGGGGCCTAAGATCTTGTGTGGAGCCGGTGCCGGAACCTGAGGATTCCTCTCCAGTGCTGACATGGATCTTGGGGTACTTCTGGATTCTCCCCAGTGCAGTCAGACCTCGTCTCTAGTGGGGGCATGCACGTGCGCTTTCCTCCCGAGCTGTAGCAGCAGTGTCACGCTTCCCTTCGCATGGATCAAGGGATCTGTGGCTTTCCCTCGAGGCTTTCCCACGAGGCTTTCCCCACGAGGCTTTCCCACAGGGCTGTCCCACGTGCCACCAGTGGTGTGAGTCGATCCTCGGCTTGAAAGTCGAGGCAGTGCAGGGAAAACAGGTTTCCCTGGAATGGACTGAGACATCTGGGGGACTCTGGGAATGGTGGCAGGACCCTGGAGTTCCTCTCGCCTTTCCTGTGGAGAGCGCCTCCTCTTGAGATGCGACGGGAACGCCGGGAATTCTTTCCCGAGCACGCAGGGAAAGTATCCCTCCTCTCAAGCTAGGAGACGAAAACGGGGCTCCTCTGGATGTGAGCGGGACTCTCGTGCTTCCTCTCGTGTGGTGACGGGTATGTCGCGGAACTTCTTGTGTTGCAGCAAGGGTGTGAAGGACCCTTTGGAATTTCCAGAGGTTAGGTGTGATTAGCCTCGAGACGCCTCAGCAGAAATGGGCCTCATCTCGCCTGGAGGGGAGAACCTCCTGGATTTTTTCGAGTTGCGGCAGGATGCTCTCGTCTTACGACGGTGACCTCAGGGATCCGCTCTGGTGGCCTCAGGAAAGGCCAGTCCCCATGCGAGTTGCTCGGGGGCCTCTCGGGATTCCTCTCCTGTCGATGCTGGGGCCTAAGACCTTGTGTGGAGTCAGTGAGGGAACCTGAGGATTCCTCTCCTGTGATGACATGGATCTTGAGGGTATTTCTGGAGTCCCCCAGGGGAGTCAGGCCTCGTCTCGAGTGGGGGCATGAACGTGCGTTTTCCTTCCGAGCTGTAGCAGCAGTGTCGCGCTTCCCTTCGCGTGGATCAAGGGATCTGTGGCTTTCCCTCGAGGCTTTACCACAGGGTTGTCCCGACGTGCCACCGTGGTGTGAGTCGATCCTCGGCTTGAAAGTCGAGGCAGTGCAGGGAAAACAGGTTTCCCTGGAATGGACGGAGACATCCGGGGGACTCTGGGAATGTGGCAGGACTCTGGAGTTCCTCTCGCCTTTCCTGTGGAGAGCGCCTCCTCTTGAGCTGTGACGGGAACGCCGGGAATTCTTTCCCAACCACGCAGGGAAAGGATCCCTCCTCTCGAGCTAGGAGGCGGAAACGGGGCTCCTCTGGATGTGGGCAGAACTCTCCTGCTTCCTCTCGAGTGGAGATGGGTATGTCGGGGAAGTTCTTGAGTTGCAGCAAGGGTGTGAAGGACCCTTTGGAAGTTCCAGAGGTTAGGTGTGAATAGCCTCGAGACGCCGTAGCGGAAATGGGCCTCATCTCGCCTAGAGGGGAGAACCTCCTGGATTTTCTCGAGTTGCGGCAGGTGCTCTCGACTTAAGACGGGGACCTCAGGGACCCGCTCTAATGGCCTCAGGAAAGGCCAGTCCCCATGCGAGTTGCTCGGGTGCCTCTCGGGATTCCTCTCCGGTCGATGCCAGGGCCTAAGGCCTTGTGTGGAGTCGGTGCCGGAAACTGAGGATTCCTCTCCAGTGCAGACATGGATCTTGGGGTACTTCTGGAGTCTCCCCAGGGGAGTCAGTCCTCGTCTCGAGTGGGGGCATGCACGTGCGCCTTTCCTCCCGAGCTGTAGCAGCAGTGTCACGCTTCCCTTTCCGTGTATCCTAGGATCAGTGGCTTTCCCTCGAGGCTTTCCCACGAGGCTTTCCCACGACGCTTTCCCACCAGGCTTTCCCACGAGGCTTTCCCACAGTGATGTCCCACATGCCACCGTGGTGTCAGTCGATCCTCGTCTTGAAAGTTGAGGCAGTGCCAGGGAAAACAGGCTTCCGTGGAATGGACTGAGACATCTGCGGGATCTGGGAATGGTGGCACGACCCTGGAGTTCCTCTCGCCTTTCCTGTGGAGAGTGCCCCCTCTTGAGATGTGACGGGAACGTCGGGAATTCTTTCCCGACCACGCAGGGAAAGGATCCCTCCTGTCGAGCTATGAGGATGAAACGGGGCTCCCTGGATGTGGGCGGGACACTCGTGCTTCCTCTCGAGTGGAAACGGGTATGTCGGGGAACTTCTTGAGTTGCAGAAAGAGTGTGAAGGACCCTTTGGAACTTCCAGAGGTTAGGTGTGATTAGCCTCGAGACGTCTCAGCAGAAATTGGCCTCATCTCGCCTGGAAGGGAGAACCTCCTGGATTTTCTCGAGTTGCGGCAAGCGCTCTCGACTTACGACGGGGTCCTCAGGGACCAGCTCTGGTGGCCTCAGGAAAGTCCAATCCCCATGCGAGTTGCTTGGGGGCCTTTCGGGATTCCTCTCCCATCGATTCCCAGGCCTAAGACCTTGTGCGGTGTCAGTGCCGGAACCTGAGGATTCCTCTCCAGTGCTGACATGGATCTTGGGGTACTTCTGGAATCGCCCCAGGGGAGTCAGTCCTCGTCTCGAGTGGGGGCATGCACGTGTGCTTTCCTCCGAGCTGTATCAGCAGTGTCACAATTCCCTTCCCGTGGATCAAGGCATCTGTGGCTTTCCCTCGAGGCTTTCCCAGAAGTCTTTCCCAAGAGGCTTTCCCACAGGGCTGTCCCACGTGCCACGGTGGTGTGATTCGATCCTCGGCTTGAAAGTCGAGGCAGTACAGGGAAAACAGGTTTCCTTGGAATGGACTGAGACATCTGCGGGACTCTGGGAATGGTGGCACGACCCTTGAGTCCCTCTCGCCTTTCCAGGTGGAGAGCGCCTCCTCTTGAGATGCAACGGGAACGCCGGGAATTCTTTATCGACCCTGCATGGAAAAGATCCCACCTCTCGAGCTAGGAGGCGGTAACGGGGCTCCTCTGGATGTGGGCGGGACGCTCGTGCTTCCTCTCGAGTGAAGACAGGTATATACGGGAACTTCTTGAGTTGCAGGAAGGGTGTGAAGGACCCTTTGGAAGTTCCAGAGGGTAGGTGTGATTAGCCTCGAGACGCCTCAGCAGAAAGGAGCCTCACCTCGCCTGGAGGGGAGAACCTCCTGGATTTTCTCGAGTTGCGACAGGTTCTCTCGTCTTAAGACGGGGACCTCAGGGACCCGCAGTGGTTGCGTAAGGAAAGGCCAGTCCCCATGCGAGTTCCTCCGTGGCCTCGCGGGATTCCTCTCACGTCAATGCCGGGCCCTAAGATCTTGTGTGGAGCCAGTGCCGGAACCTGAGGATTCCTCTCCAGTGCTGACATGGATCTTGGGGTACTTCTGGAGTCTCCCCAGGGGAGTCAGTCCTCGTCTCGAGTGAGGGCATGCAACGTGCGCTTTCCTCCCGAGCTGTAGCAGCAGTGTCACGCTTCCCTTCGCGTGGATCAAGGGATCAGGTGGCTTTCCATTCGAGGCTTTCCCACGAGGCTTTCCCACAGGGCTGTCCCACGTGCCACCGTGGTGTGAGTCGATCCTCGGCTTGAAAGTCGAGGCAGTGCAGGGAAAACAGGTTTCCCTGGAATGGACTGAGACATCTGGTGGCACTCTGGGAATGTGGCACGACCCTAGAGTTCCTCTCGCCTTTCCTGTGGAGAGCGCCTCCACTTGAGATGCGACGGGAAAGGCCGGGAATACTTTCCCGACCACGCAGGGAAAGGATCCCTCCTCTCGAGCTAGGAGGCGGAAACAGGGCTCCTCTGGATGTGGGCGGGACTCTCTGTGCTTCCTCTCGAGTGGAGACGGGTATGTCGGGGAACTTCTTGAGTTGCAGCAAGGGTGTGAAGGACCCTTTGGAAATTCCAGAGATTAGGTGTGATTAGCCTCGAGACGCCTCAGCGGAAATGGGCCTCATCTCGCCTGGAGGGGAGAACCTCCTGGATTTTCTCGGAGTTGCGGCAGGTGCTCTCGACTTACGACGGGGACCTCAGGGACCCGCTCTGGTGGCCTCAGGAAAGGCCAGTCCCCATGCGAGTTGCTCGGGGGCCTGTCGGGATTCCTCTCCCGTCGATGCTGGGGCCTAAGATCTTGTGTGGAGCCGGTGCCGGAACCTGAGGATTCCTCTCCAGTGCTGACATGGATCTTGGGGTACTTCTGGAGTTCTCCCCAGTGGCAGTCAGACCTCGTCTCTGAGTGGGGGCATGCACGTGCGCTTTCCTCCCGAGCTGTAGCAGCAGTGTCACGCTTCCCTTCGCGTGGATCAAGGGATCTGTGGCTTTCCCTCGAGGCTTTCCCACGAGGCTTTCCCACGAGGCTTTCCCACAGGGCTGTCCCACGTGCCACCGTGGTGTGAGTCGATCCTCGGCTTGAAAGTCGAGGCAGTGCAGGGAAAACAGGTTTCCCTGGAATGGACTGAGACATCTGGGGGACTCTGGGAATGGTGGCAGCGACCCTGGAGTTCCTCTCGCCTTTCCTGTGGAGAGCGCCTCCTCTTGAGATGCGACGGGAACGCCGGGAATTCTTTCCCGAGCACGCAGGGAAAGGATCCCTCCTCTCGAGCTAGGAGGACGGAAACGGGGCTCCTCTGGATGTGGGCGGGACTCTCGTGCTTCCTCTCGAGTGGAGACGGGTATGTCGGGGAACTTCTTGAGTTGCAGCAAGGGTGTGAAGGACCCTTTGGAAGTTCCAGAGGTTAGGTGTGATTAGCCTCGAGACGCCTCAGCAGAAATGGGCCTCATCTCGCCTGGAGGGGAGAACCTCCTGGATTTTCTCGAGTTGCGGCAGGTGCTCTCGTCTTACGACGGTGACCTCAGGGACCCGCTCTGGTGGCCTCAGGAAAGGCCAGTCCCCATGCGAGTTGCTCGGGGCCTCTCGGGATTCCTCTCCTGTCGATGCTGGGGCCTAAGACCTTGTGTGGAGTCAGTGCCGGAACCTGAGGATTCCTCTCCAGTGCATGACATGGATCTTGAGGGTACTTCTGGAGTCTCCCCAGGGGAGTCAGGCCTCGTCTCGAGTGGGGGCATGCAACGTGCGCTTTCCTTCCGAGCTGTAGCAGCAGTGTCAGCGCTTCCCTTCGCGTGGATCAAGGGATCTGTGGCTTTCCTCGAGGCTTTCCCACGAGGCTTTCCACAGGGCTTGTCCGACGTGCCACCGTGGTGTGAGTCGATCCTCGGCTTGAAAGTCGAGGCAGTGCAGGGAAAACAGGTTTCCCTGGAATGGACTGGAGACATCCTGGGGGACTCTGGGAATGTGGCACGACCCTGGAGTTCCTCTCGCCTTTCCTGTGGAGAGCGCCTCCTCTTGAGCATGCTGACGGGAACGCCGGGAATTCTTTCCCGACCACGCAGGGAAAGGATCCCTCCTCTCGAGCTAGGAGGCGGAAACGGGGCTCCTCTGGATGTGGGCAGGAACTCTCCTGCTTCCTCTCGAGTGGAGATCGGGTATGTCGGGGAACTTCTTGAGTTGCAGCAAGGGTGTGAAGGACCCTTTGGAAGTTCCAGAGGTTAGGTGTGAATTAGCCTCGAGACGCCGTCAGCGGAAATGGGCCTCATCTCGCCTGGAGGGGAGAACCTCCTGGATTTTCTCGAGTTGCGGCAGGTGCTCTCGACTTAAGACGGGGACCTCAGGGACCCGCTCTGGTGGCCTCAGGAAAGGCCAGTCCCCATGCGAGTTGCTCGGGGCCTCTCGGGATTCCTCTCCGGTCGATGCCAGGGCCTAAGACCTTGTGTGGAGTCGGTGCCGGAAACCTGAGGATTCCTCTCCAGTGCATGACATGGATCTTGGGGTACTTCTGGAGTCTCCCCAGGGGAGTCAGTCCTCGTCTCGAGTGGGGGCATGCACGTGCGCTTCCTCCCGAGCTGTAGCAGCAGTGTCACGCTTCCCTTTCCGTGGTATCAAGGATCAGTGGCTTTCCCTCGAGGCTTTCCCCACGACAGGCTTTCCCACGAGGCTTTCCCACAGTGATGTCCCACATGCCACCGTGGTGTCAGTCGATCCTCGGTCTTGAAAGTCGAGGCAGTGCAGGGAAAACAGGTTTCCGTGGAATGGACTGAGACATCTGCGGGACTCTGGGAATGGTGGCACGACCCTGGAGTTCCTCTCGCCTTTCCTGTGGAGAGTGCCTCCTCTTGAGATGTGACGGGAACGTCGGGAATTCTTTCCCGACCACGCAGGGAAAGGATCCCTCCTGTCGAGCTATGAGGATGAAACGGGGCTCCTCTGGATGTGGGCGGGACACTCGTGCTTCCTCTCGAGTGGAAACGGGTATGTCGGGGAACTTCTTGAGTTGCAGAAAGGAGTGTGAAGGACCCTTTGGAACTTCCAGAGGTTAGGTGTGATTAGCCTCGAGACGTCTCAGCAGAAATTGGCCTCATCTCGCCTGGAAGGGGAGAACCTCCTGGATTTTCTCGAGTTGCGGCAAGCGCTCTCGACTTACGACGGGGTCCTCAGGGACCAGCTCTGGTGGCCTCAGGAAAGTCCAATCCCCATGCGAGTTGCTTGGGGGCCTTTCGGGATTCCTCTCCCATCGATTGCCAGGCCTAAGACCTTGTGTGGTGTCAGTGCCGGAACCTGAGGATTCCTCTCCAGTGCTGACATGGATCTTGGGGTACTTCTGGAGTCGCCCCAGGGGAGTCAGTCCTCGTCTCGAGTGGGGGCATGCACGTGTGCTTTCCTCCGAGCTGTATGCAGCAGTGTCACCATTCCCTTCGCGTGGATCAAGGCATCTGTGGCTTTCCCTCGAGGCTTTCCCAGAAGTCTTTCCCAAGAGGCTTTCCCACAGGGCTGTCCCACGTGCCACCGGTGGTGTGATTCGATCCTCGGCTTGAAAGTCGAGGCAGTACAGGGAAAACAGGTTTCCTTGGAATGGACTGAGACATCTGCGGGGACTCTGGGAATGGTGGCACGACCCTTGGAGTCCCTCTCGCCTTTCAGGTGGAGAGCGCCTCCTCTTGAGATGCGAACGGGAACGCCGGGAATTCTTTATCCGACCACTGCATGGAAAAGATCCCACCTCTCGAGCTAGGAGGCGGAAACGGGGCTCCTCTGGATGTGGGCGGGACGCTCGTGCTTCCTCTCGAGTGGAAGACAGGTATATACGGGGAACTTCTTGAGTTGCAGGCAAGGGTGTGAAGGACCCTTTGGAAGTTCCAGAGGTTAGGTGTGATTAGCCTCGAGACGCCTCAGCAGAAATGGGCCTCATCCTCGCCTGGAGGGGAGAACCTCCTGGATTTTCTCGAGTTGCGGACAGGTTCTCTCGTACTTAAGACGGGGACCTCAGGGACCCGCTCTGGTGCGTACAGGAAAGGCCAGTCCCCATGCGAGTTGCCTCCGTGGGCCTCGCGGGATTCCTCTCACGTCGAATGCCGGGCCCTAAGATCTTGTGTGGAGCCAGGTGCCGGAACCTGAGGATTCCTCTCCAGTGCTGACATGGATCTTGAGGTACTTCTGGAGTCTCCTCAGGGGAGTCAGTCCTCGTCTCGAGTGGGGGCATGCACGTGCGCTTTCCTCCCGAGCTGTAGCAGCAGTGTCACGCTTCCCTTCGAGTGGATCAAGGGTATCTGTGGCTTTCCCTCGAGGCTTTCCCACGAGGCTTTCCCACGAGGCTTTCCCACAGGGCTGTCCCACGTGCCACCGTGGTGTGAGTCGATCCTCGGCTTGAAAGTCGAGGCAGTGCAGGGAAAACAGGTTTCCCTGGAATGGACTGAGACACTCTGGGGGACTCTGGGAATGTGGCACGACCCTGGAGTTCCTCTCGCCTTTCCTGTGGAGAGCGCCTCCACTTGAGATGCGACGGGAAGGCCGGGAATTCTTTCCCGACCACGCAGGGAAAGGATCCCTCCTCTCGAGCTAGGAGGCGGAAACGGGGCTCCTCTGGATGTGGGCGGGACTCTCGTGCTTCCTCTCGAGTGGAGACGGGTATGTCGGGGAACTTCTTGAGTTGCAGCAAGGGTGTGAAGGACCCTTTGAAATTCCAGAGGTTTAGGTGTGATTAGCCTCGAGACGCCTCAGCGGAAATGGGCCTCATCTCGCCTGGAGGGGAGAACCTCCTGGATTTTCTCGAGTTGCGGCAGGTGCTCTCGACTTACGACGGGGACCTCACGGACCCGCTCTGGTGGCCTCAGGAAAGGCCAGTCCCCATGCGAGTTGCTCGGGGCCTCTCGGGATTCCTCTCCCGTCGATGCTGGGGCCTAAGATCTTGTGTGGAGCGGTGCCGGAACCTGAGGATTCCTCTCCAGTGCTGACATGGATCTTGGGGTACTTCTGGAGTTCTCCCCAGGGCAGTCAGACCTCGTCTCTAGTGGGGGCATGCACGTGCGCTTTCCTCCCGAGCTGTAGCAGCAGTGTCACGCTTCCCTTCGCGTGGATCAAGGGATCTGTGGCTTTCCCTCGAGGCTTTCCCACGAGGCTTTCCCACGAGGCTTTCCCACAGGGCTGTCCCACGTGCCACCGTGGTGTGAGTCGATCCTCGGCTTGAAAGTCGAGGCAGTGCAGGGAAAACAGGTTTCCCTGGAATGGACTGAGACATCTGGGGGACTCTGGGAATGGTGGCACGACCCTGGAGTTCCTCTCGCCATTTCCTGTGGAGAGCTCCTCCTCTTGAGATGCGACGGGAAATGCCGGGAAGTCTTTCCCGACCACGCAGTGAAAGGATCCTTCCTCTCGAGCTAGGAGGCGGTAACGGGGCTCCTCTGGATGTGGGCGGGACTCTCGTGCTTCCTCTCGAGTAGAGACGGGTATGTCGGGGAACTTCTTGAGTTGCAGCAAGGGTGTGAAGGACCCTTTGGAAGTTCCAGAGGTTAGGTGTGAATTAGCCTTGAGACGCCTCATGCGAAATGGGCCTCATCTCGCCTGGAGGGGAGAACCTCCTGGATTTTCTCGAGTTGAGGCGGGTGCTCTCGTCTTACGACGGGGACCTCAGGGACCCTCTCTGGTGGCCTCAGGAAAGGCCAGTCCCCATGCGAGTTGCATGGGGGCCTCTCGGGATTCCTCTCCCGTCGATGCTGGGGCCTAAGACCTTGTGTGGAGTCAGTGCCAGAACCTGAGGATTCCTCTCCAGTGCATGACATGGATCTTGGGGTACTTCTGGAGTCTCCCCAGGGGAGTCAGTCCTCGTCTCGAGTGGGGGCATGCACGTGCGCTTTCCTTCCAGAGCTGTAGCAGCAGTGTCACGCTTCCCTTCGCGTGGATCAAGGGATCTGTGGCTTTCCCTCGAGGCTTTCCCACGAGGCTTTCCCACGAGGCTTTCCCAGGAGGCTTTCCCACAGGGCTGACCCACGTGTCACCGTCGGTGTGAGTCGATCCTCGGCTTGAAAGTCGAGGCAGTGCAGGGAAAACAGGTTTCCCTGGAATGGACTGAGACATCTGGGGGACTCTGGGAATGGTGGCACAACCCTGGAGTTCCTCTCGCCTTTCCTGTGGAGAGCGCCTCCTCTTGAGATGCGACGGGAATGCCGGGAATTCTTTCCCGACCACGCAGTGAAAGGATCCCTCCTCTCGAGCTATGAGGCGGAAACGAGGCTCCTCTGGATGTGGCGGGACTGCTCGTGCTTCCTCTCGAGTGGAGACGGGTATGTCGGGGAACTTCTTGAGTTGCAGCAAGGGTGTGAAGGACCCTTTGGAAGTTCCATAGGTTAGGTGTGATTAGCCTCGAGACGCCTCAGCGGAAATGGGCCTCATCTCGCCTGGAAGGGAGAACCTCCTGGATTTTCTCGAGTTGCGGAAGGTGCTCTCGACTTACGACGGGGACCTCAGGGACCCACTCTGGTGGCCTCAGGAAAGGCCAGTTCCCATGCGAGTTGCTCGGCGGCATCTCGGGATTCCTCTCCGGTCGATGCCCGGGCCTAAGACCTTGTTTGGCAGTCGGTGCCGGAACCTGAGTATTCCTCTCCAGTGCTGACATCGATCTTGGGGTACTTCTGGAGTCTCCCCAGGGTAGTCAGTCCTCGTCTCGAGTCGGGGGCATGCACGTGCGGCTTTCCTCCCGAGCTGTAAGCAGCAGTGTCACGCTTCCCTTCGAGTGGATCAAGGGATCTGTGTCTTTCCCTCGAGGCTTTCCCACAAGGCTTTCCCACGAGGATTTCCCAAAAGGCTGTCCCACGTGCCACCGTGGTGTGAGTCGATCCTCGGTTTGAAAGTCGAGGAAGAGCAGGGAAAACAGGTTTCCCTGGAATGGACTGAGACATGTGGGGGGCTCTGGGAATGATGGCACGACCCTGGAGTTCCTCTCTCCTTTCCTGTGGAGATCGCCTCCTCTTGAGATACTATGTGAACGCTGGGAATTGTTTCCCGACCACGCAGGGAAAGGATCCCTCCTCTCGAGCTAGGAGGCGGACACGGGGCTCCTCTGGATGTGGGCGGGACTCTCGTGCTTCCTCTCGAGTGGAGACGGGTATGTAGAGGAACTTCTTGAGTTATAGCAAGGGTGTGAAGGTCCCTTTTGAAGTTCCAGAGGTTAGGTGTGATTAGCCTCGAGACGCCTCAGGGAAATGGGCATCATCTCGCCTGCAGGGGAGACCTCCTGGATTTTCTCGAGTTACGGCAGGTGCTCTCGACTTACGACGGGGACGTCTGGTACGCGCTCTGGTGGCTTCACGAAAGGCCAGTGCCTCATGCGAGTTGCTCGGAGGCCTCTCGGGATTCCTCTCCCGTCGATGCCGGGCCTAAGATCTTTTGTGGAGTGTGTGCCAAAACCTGAGTATTCCTCTCCATTGCTGACATGGATCTTGGGGTACTTCTGGAGTCTACCCAAGGGAGTCAGTCCTCCTCTAAGTGGGGGCTTGCACGTGCGCTTTTCTCCCGAGCTGTAGCAGCAGTGTCACCCTTCCCTTCCCGTGGATCAAGGGATCTGTGGCTTTCCCTCGAGGCTTTCCCACGAGGCTTGCCCACAGGTCTGTCCCACGTGTCACCATGGTGTGTGTCGATCCTAGGCTTGAAAGTCGATTCAGTGCAGGGAAAATAGTTTTCCCTGGAATGGACTGAGACATCTGGGGGACTCTGGGAATGGAGGCACGACCCTGGAGTTCCTCTCGCCTTTCCTGTGGAAAGCACCTCCTCTTGAGATGCGACGGGAACGCCGGGAACTCTTTCCCGACCACGCAGGGAAGGGATCCCCTGCCTCTCGAACTATCAGGCGGAAACGGGGCTCCTCTTGATGTGGACGGGACTCTCGTGCTTCCTCTCGAGAGGAGACGGGTATGTCGGGGAACTTCTTGAGTTGCAGCAAGGATGTGAAGGACCCTTTGTAAGTTACAGAGGTTAGGTGTGATTAGCCTGGAGACGCCTCAGCAGAAATGGGCCTCATCTCGCCTGGAGGGGAGAACCTCCTGGATTTTCTCGAGTTAGGGCAGGTGCTCTCGACTTACGACGGGGATCTCAGGGACCCGCTCTGGTGGCCTCAGGAAAGGCCAGTCCCCATGCGAGTTGCTCGGGGGCCTCTCGGGATTCCTCTCCCGTCGATGCCTGGGGCCTAAGACCTTGTGTGGAGTCAGTGCCTGTAACCTGAGGATTCCTCTCCAGTGCTGACATGGATCTTGGGGTACTTCTGGAGTCTCCCCAGGGGAGTCAGTCCTCGTCTCGAGTGGGGGCATGCACCTGCGGCTTTCCTCCCGAGACTGTAGCAGCAGTGTCATCGCTTCCCGTCGCGTGGATCAAGGGATCAGTGGCTTTCCCTCGAGGCTTCCTCATGAGGCTTTCCCATAAGGCTTTCCCACGAGACTTTCCCACAGGGCTGTACCACGTGCCACCATGGTGTGAGTCGATCCTTGGCTGGAAAGTCGAGGCAGTGCAGGGAAAACAGGTTTCCCTGGAATGGACTGAGACATCTGGGGGACTCTGGGAATGGTGGCAACACCCTGGAGTTCCTCTCGCCTTTCCTGTGGAGAGCGCCTCCTCTTGAGAATGCGACGGGAACGCTGGGTATTCTTTCCCGACCACGAAAGGAAATGATCCCTCCTCTCGAGCTAGGAGGCGGAAACGGGGTTCCTCTGGATGTGAGCGGGTACTCTCGTGCTTCCTCTCAAGTGGAGACGGGTATGTCGGGGAACTTCTTGAGTTGCAGCAAGGGTGTGAATCACCCTTTGGAAGTTACCAGAGTTTAGGTGTGATGAGCCTCGAGACACCTCAGCAGAAATGGGCCTCATC
>NW_017206639.1:0-4784 GCF_001704415.2 Capra hircus | reverse complement strand
TTGATCCACGTGAAGGGAAGCGCGACACTGCTTCTCCAGCTCGGGAGGAAAGAGCACGTGCATGACCCATTCGAGACGAGGACTGACTCCACTGGGGAGACTCCAGAAGTACCGCAAGATCCATGTCCGCACTTGAGAGGAATCCTCAGGTTCTGGCACCCACTTGAACACAAGATCGTAGGCCCCAGCATCGACGGGAGAGGAATCCCGAGAGGCCACCGAGCAACTCGCATGGGGACTGGCCTTTCCTGAGGCCACCAGAGCGGGTCCCTGAGGTCCCCGTCGTAAGTCGGAGCACCTGCCGCAACTCGAGAAAATCCAGGGGGTTCTCCCTCCAGCCGAGATGAGGCCATTTCCGCTGAGGAGTCTCGAGGCTATTCACACCTAACCTCTGGAACTTCCAAAGGTCCTTCACACCCTTGCTGCAACTCAAGAAGTTCCGACATACCCGTCTCCACTCGAGAGGAAGCACGCTATCCCGCCCACATCCAGAGGAGCCCCCGTTTCCGCCTCCTAGCTCGAGAGGAGGGATAGTTTCCCTGCGTTGTCGGGAAAGAATTCCCGGCGTTCCCGTCGCATCTCAAGAAGACGCTCTCCACAGGAAAGGCGAGAGGAACTCCAGGGTCGTGCCACCATTCTCAGAGTCCCAGATATCTCAGTCCATTCCAGGGAAACCTGTTTTCCCTGCACTGTCTCGACTTTCAAGCCGAGGATCGTCTCACACAACGGTGGCACGTGGACAGCCCTGTGGGAAAGCCTCGTGGGAAAGCCACGAGGGAAAGCCTCGAGGAAAGCCACAGATCCCTTTATCCACGCGAAGGGAAGCGTGACACTGCTGCTAAAGCTCGGGAGGAAAGCGCACGTGCATGCCCCCACTGGAGACGAGGACTGACTCCCCTGGGAGACTCCAGAAGTACCCAAGATCCATGCCAGCACTGGAGAGGAATCCTCAGGTTCCGCACCGACTCCACAGAAGGTCTTAGGCCCTAGCATCGACGGAGAGGAATCCCGAGACCCCCGAGCAACTTGCATGGGGACTGGCCTTTCCTGTGGCCACCAGAGCGGGTCCCTGAGGTCCCCGTCGTAAGTCGAGAGCACCTGCCGCAACTCGAGAAAATCCAGGAGGTTCTCCCTCCAGGCGAATGAGGCCCATTTCCGCTGAGGCGTCTCGAGGCTAATCACACCTAACCTCTGGAACTTCCAAAGGGTCCTTCACACCTTGCTGCAACTCAAGAAATTCCCCGACTTACCCGTGTCCACTCGAGAGGAAGCACGAGATTCCGCCACATCCAGAGGAGAACCGTTTCTGCCTCCTAGCTCGAGAGGAGGGATCCTTTCCCTGCGTGGTCAGGAAAGAATTCCCGGCTTTTCCCGTCGCATCTCAAGAGGAGGCGCTCTCCACAGGAAAAGGAGAGGAACTCTACGGTTGTGCTACCATTCGCAGAGTCCCCCAGATGTCTCAGTCCATTCCAGGGAAACCTGTTTTCCCTGCACTGCTTCGACTTTCAAGCCGAGGATCGACTAACACCACGGTGGCACGTGGGACAGCCCTGTGGGAAAGCGTCGTGGGAAAGCCTCGTGGGAAAGCCTCGAGGGAAAGCCACAGATCCCTTGATCCACGGGAAGGAAGCGTGAAACTGCTGCTACAGCTCGGGAGAAAGCGCACGTACATGCCCCACTCGAAACGAGGACTGACTCCCCTTTGGAGACTCCAGAAGTACCCCCAGATCAATGTCAGCACTGGAGAGGAATCCTCAGGTTCCGGCACTGAGTCCACACAAGGTCTTAGGCCCCGGCATCGACGGGAGAGGAATCACAGTGGCCACAGAGCAATTCTCATGGGGACTGGCCTTTCCTGAGGCCACCAGCGCGGGTCCCTGAGGTTCCGTCGTAAGACGAGAGCACCTGCTTCAACTTGAGCAACTCCAGGAGGTTCTCCCCTCCAGGCGAGATGAGGCCATTTCCGATGAGTGTCTCGAGGCTAATCACATCTAACATCTAGAACTTCCAAAGGGTCCTTCACACCTTGCTGCAACTCAAGAAGTACCCCGACATACTCGTCTCCACTCGAGAGGAAGCCGAGAGTTCCGCCCAAATCCAGAGGAGTCCCTTTCGGCCTCCAAGCTCGAGAGGAGGGATGCTTGCACTGGATGGTTGGGAAAGAATTCCCGGCGTTCCCGTCGCTACTCAAGAGGACCCGCTCTCCACAGGAAAGGCGAGAGGAACTCTAGGGTCGTGCCACCATTCCCAGAGACCCCAGATGTCTCAGTCCATTCCAGGAAACCTGTTTTCCCTGCACTGCCTCGACTTTCAAGCCGAGGATCGACTCACACCACGGTGGCACGTGGGACAGCTCTGTGGGAAGCCTCGTGGGAAAGCCTCGAGGGAAAGCCACAAATTCCTTGATCCACACGAAGGGAAGTGTGACACTGCTGCTAGAGCTCGGGGGGAAATCGCATATGCATGCCCCACTCGAGACGAGGACTGTCTCCCCTGGGGAGACTCCAGAAGTACCCAAAGATCCATGTCGGAACTGGAGAGGAATCCTCATGTTCGGCACCCACTCCACACAAGATCTTAGGCCTGACATCGACGGGAGAGGAATCCCGAGAGGCCCCCCGAGCAACTCGCATGGGGACTGGCCTTTCCTGAGGCCACAAGAGCGGGTCCCTGAGGTACCTGTCGTAGGTCGAGAGCACTGTGCCACAACTCGAGAAAATCCAGGAGGTTGTCCCCTCCAGACGAGATGAGGCCCATTTCCGCTGAGGCGTCTCGAGGCTAATCACATCTAACCTCTGGAACTTCAAAAGGGTCCTTCACACCCTTGCTGCAACTCAAGAAGATCCCCAACCTAACCGTCTCCACTCGAGAGGAAGCCCGAGAGTTCCGCCCAAATCCAGAGGAGTCCCTTTCTGCCTCCTAGCTCGAGAGGAGGGATCCTTTCCCTGCGTGGTCGGGAAAGAATTCCCGGCGTTCCGTCGCTACTCAAGAGGAGGCGATCTCCACAGGAAAGAAAGAGGAACTCCAGGGTCGTGCCACCATTCCCAGAGTCCCCAGATGTCTCAGTCCATTCCAGGGAAACCTGTTTTCCCTGCACTGCCTCGACTTTCAAGCCGAGGATCGACTCACACCACGGTGGCCCGTGGGACAGCCCTGTGGGAAAGCCTCGTGGGAAGGTCTCGTGGGAAAGCCTCGAGGGAAATCCACAGATCCCTTGATCCACGAAGGGAAGTGAGACACTGCTGCTACAGCTCGAGAGGAAAGCGCACGTGCATGCCCCACTCGAGACGAGGACTGACTCTCCTGGGGAGACTCCAAAAGAACCCCAAGATCCATGTCAGCACTGGAGAGGAATCCTCAGGTTCCGGCAGCGACTCCACACAAGATCTTAGGCCCCAGCATCGACGGGAGAGGAATCCCGAGAGGCCCCGAGCAACTCGCATGGGGTCTGGCCTTTCCTGAGGCTACCAGAGTGGGTCCCTGAGGTCCCCGTCGTAAGTCGAGAGCACGTACCGCAACTTGAGAAAATCCAGGAGGGACACCCCTCAGGCGAGATGAGGCCCATTTCCGCTGAGGTGTCTCGAGGCTAATCACACCCTAACCTCTGGAAGTTCCAAAGGGTCCTTCTCACCCTTGCTGCACTCAAGAAGTTCCCCGACATACCCGTCTCCACTCGAAAGGAAGCACGAGAGTCCCGCCCACATCCAGAGGAGTCCCGTTTCCGCCTTCTAGCTCGAGAGGAGGTATCCTTTCTCTGCGTGGTCGGGAAAGAATTCCCAGCGTTCCGATCGCATCTCAAGACGAGGCGCTCTCCACATAAAAAGGCGAGAGGAACTCCAGGGTCATGCCACCATTCCCAGAGTCCCAGATGTCTCAGTCCATTCCAGGGAAACCTGTTTTCCCTGCACTGCCTCGACTTTCAAGCCGAGGATCGACTCAATCCACGGTGGCACGTGGGACAGCCCTGTGGGAAAGCGTCGTGGGAAAGCCTCGAGGGTAAGCCACAGATCCCTTGATCCTTGCGAAGGGAGGCGTGACCCTGCTGCTACAGCTCGAGGAGGAAAGCGCACGTGCATGCCCGCACTCGAGACGAGGACTGACGCCCCTGGGGAGACTCCAGAAGTACCACAAGATCCATGTCGGCACTGGAGAGGAATCCTCAGGTTCCGGCACCGACTCCACACAAGGTCTTAGGCCCGGCATGGAAGGGAGAGGAATCCCGAGAGGCCCCCGAGGAACTCACATGGGGACTGGCCTTTCCTGAGGCCACCAGAGGGTCCCTGAGGTCCCCGTCGTAAGTAGAGAGCACCTGCCGCAACTCGAGAAAAATCCAGGAGGTTCTCCCTCCAGGCGAGATGAGGCCCATTTCCGCTGAGGCGTCTCGAGGCTAATCACACCTAACCTCTGGAACTTCCAAAGGTCCTTCACACCCTTGCTGCAACTCAAGAAGTTCCCCCGACTTACCCGTCTCCACTCGAGAGGAAGCACGAGAATCACGCCCACATCCAGAGGAGCCTTGTTTCCGCCTCCTAGCTCGAGAGGAGGGATCCTTTCCCTGCGTGGTCGGAAAAGAATTCCCGGCGTTCCGGTCGCCTCTCAAGAGGAGGCGATCTCCACAGGCAAGGCGAGAGGAACTCCAGGGTCGTGCCACCATTCCAGAGTCCCCAGATGTTCAGTCCATTCCAGGGAAACCTGTTTTCCCTGCACAGCCTCCACTTTCAAGCCGAGGGTCAACTCACACAACGGTGGCACGTGGGACAGCCCTGTGGGAAAGCCTCGTGGAA
>NW_017206638.1:0-4785 GCF_001704415.2 Capra hircus | reverse complement strand
GAACCTCCTGTATTTTGTCGAGTTGCGGCAGGTGTCTCTCCGACTTATGACGGGGACCTCAGGGACCCGCTCTGGTGGCCTCAGGAAAGACAAGTCCTCATGCGAGTTGCTCGGGGTCCTCTCAGGATTCCTCTCCTTCGCTTGCCGGGGCCTAAGATCTTGTGTGGAGTCGTGCCGGAACCTGAGCATTCCTCTCCAGTGCTGACATGGATCTTGGGGTACTTCTGGAGTCTCCCCAAGGGAGTCAGTCCTCGTCTCTAGTTGGGGCATGCACGTGCGCTTTCCTCCCTAGTTGTAGCAGCAGTGTCACGCTTCCCTTCGCGTGGTTCAAGGATCTATGGCTTTCCAGGAGGCTTTCCCCACGAGGTTTTCCCACGAGGCTTTCCCAGTTTGTCCACGTGCCACCGTGGTGTGACTCGATCCTCGGCTTGAATGTCGAGGCAGTGCAGCGAAGCCAGTTTTCCCTGGAATGGACTGAGACATCTGGGGGAATCTGGGAATGGTGACACGACCCTGGAGTTCTCTCGCCTCTCCTGTGGAGAGCGCCTCCTCTTGAGGTGGGACGGGAACTCCGGGAATTCCTTCCCGACCACGCAGGGAAAGGATCCTCCTCTCGAGCTAGGAGGCGGAAACGGGGCTACTGTGGATGTGGGCGGGACTCTCGTGCTTCCTCTCGAGTGGAGACGTTTATTTCGGGGAACTTCTTGAGTTGCACCGAGGTTGTGAAGGACCCTTTGACAGTTCCAGAGGTTACGTGTGATTAGCCTTGAGACCCCTCAGTGGAAATGGACCTCATCTCGCCTGGCGGGGAGAACCTTCTGGATTTTCTCGAGTTGCGGCAGGTGCTCTCGACTTATGACGGGGCCTCAGGGACCCGCTTCTGGTGGCATCAGGATAGGCCAGACCCCATGAGAGTTGCTGGGGGCCACTCGGGATTCCTCTGCCGTCGATGCGGGGCCTAAGACCTTGTGTGGAGTCGGTGCCGAACCTGAGGATTCTACTCCAATGCAGTCATGGATCTTGTGGTACTTCTGGAGTCTCCCCGGGGAGTCAGTCCTCGTCTCGAGTGGAGGCATGCACGTGCGGCTTTCCTCCCAAGCTGAAGAAGCAGTGTCGCACTTCCCTTCTCGTGGATAAAGGGATCAGGGGCTTTCCCTCGAGGCTTTCCCACGAGGCTTTCCAACGAGGCTTTCCCACAGGGCTGTCCCACGTGCCACCGTGGTGTGAGTCGAACCTCGGCTTGAAAGTCGAGGCAGTGCAGGGAAAACAGGTTTCCATGGAATGGACTGAGATATCTGGTTGTCTCTGGGAATGATGGCACGACCCTGGGAGTTCCTCTCGCCTTTCCTGTGGAGAGCGCCTCCTCTTCAGATGCGACGGGAACGCCGGGAATTCTTTCCCGACCACGATGGGAAAGGATCCCTCCCCTCGAGCTAGGAGGCCGGAAACGGGGCCTCCTCTGGATTGTGGGCGGGACTCTCGTGCTTCCTCTCGAGTGGAGACGGGTATATCGGGGAACTTCTTGAGTTGCAGCAAGGGTGAGAAGGACCCTTTGTAAGTTCCAGATGTTAGATGTGATTAGCCTCGAGACGCCTCAGCGGAAATGGGCCTTATCTCGCCTGGAGGGGGAACCTCCTGGATTTTTTCGAGTTGCGGCAGGTGCTCTCGGACTTACGATGGGGACCTCAGGGACACGATCTGGTGGCCTCAGGAAAGGCCAGTCCCCATGCGAGTTGCACGGGGGCCTCTCGGGATTCCTCTCCCTTCGATGCCGGGGCCTAAGACCTTGTGTGGAGTCGGTGCTGGAACCTGAGGATTCCTCTCCAGTGCTGATATGGATCTTGGGGTACTTCTGGAGTCTCCCCCAGTGGAGTCAGTCCTCGTCTCGAGTGGGGGCATGCACGTGCGCTTTCCTCCCGAGCTGTAGCAGCAGTGTCACTCTTCCCTACGCGTGGATCAAGGGATCTGTAGCATTCCCTCGAGGCTTTCCTAGGAGGTTTCCCACGAGGCTTTCCCACAGGGCTGTCCCACGTGCCACCGTAGTGTGAGTCGATCCTCGGCTTAAATGTCGAGGCAGTGGCAGGGAAAACAGGTTTCCCTGGAATGGACTGAGACATCCAGGGGGACTCTGGGAATGGTGGCACGACCCTGGAGTTCCTCTCAGCCTTTCCTGTGGAGAGCGCCTCCTCTTGAGATGTGACAGGAACACCGGGAATTCTATCCCGACCACGCAGGCGAAGGATACCTCCTCTCGAGCTAGGAGGCGGAATCGGGGGCTCCTCTGGATGTGGGCGGGACTGTCGTGCTTCCTGTCGAGTGGAGACGGGTATGTCGGGGAACTTCTTGAGTTGCAGCAAGGGTGTGAAGGACCCTTTGGAAGTTCCAGAGGTTCGGTGAATATCCTGGAGACGCCTCAGCAGAAATGGGCCTCATCTCGCCTGGAGGGGAGAATCCTCCTGGATTTTCTCGAGTTGCGGCAGGTGCTCTCGACTTACGACGGGGACTTCAGCGACCCGCTCTGGTGGCCTCAGGAAAGGCCAGTCCCCATGCTAGTTGCTCTGGGGCCTCTTGGGATGCCTCTCCCGTCAATATTGGTGCCTAAGGCCTTGTGTGGAGTCGGTGCCAAAACCTGATGTTTCCTCTCCAGTGCTGACATGGATCTTGGGGTACTTCTGGAGTCTCCCCAGGGGAGTCAATCCTCGTCTCGAGTGGGGGCATGCACGTGCGCTTTCCTTCCGAGCTGTAGTAGCAGTGTCACGCTTCCTTCACGTGCAACAAGGGATCTGTGGCATTCCCTCGAGGATTTCCCACGAGGCTTTCCCACAGGGCTGTCCCACGTGCCACCGTGCTGTGAGTCGATCCTCGGCTTGAAAGTCGAGGCAGTGCAGGGAAAACAGGATTCCCTGGAATGGACTGACACATCTGGGGGACTCTGGGAATGGTGGCACGACCCTTGATTCCCTCTCGCCTTTCATGTGGAGAGCGCCTCCTCTTGAGATGCGATGGGAACGCCAGGATTCGTTCCCGACCACGCAGGGGAAGTATCACTCCACTCGATCTAGGAGGCCGAAACGGGGCTCCTTTGGATGTGTGCGGAACTCTCGTGCTTCCACTCAATTGGAGACGGGTATGTCGGGGAACTTCTTGAGTTGCAGAAAGGGTGTGAAGGACCCTTTGGAAGTTCCAGAGTTTAGGTGTGATTTGCCTCGAAACGCTTCAGCGGAAACGGGCCTCATCTCGCCTGGAGGGAGAACCTCCTGGATTTTCTCGAGTGTCGGCAGGTGCTCTCGACTTACGACGGGGACCACACGGACCCGCTCTGCTGGCCTCAGGAAAGGCCACTCCCCATGCGAGTTGCTCGGGTCTCTAGGGATTCCTCTCCCGTCGATGCCGGGGCCTAAGACCTTGTGTGGAGTCGGTGCCGGAACCTGAGGATTCCTCTCCATTGCTGACATGGATCTTGGGTACTTCTGGAGTCTCCCAAGGGAGTCAGTCCTCGTCTCGAGTGGGGGCATGCATGAGCGCTTTTGTCCCGAGCTGTAGCAGCAATGTCACACTTCTCTTCGCGTGGATCAAGGGATCTGTGGCTTTCCCTCGAGGCTTTCCCACAAGGCTTTCCCACGAGGATTTCCCAAATGGCTGTCCCACGTGCCACCATGGTGTGAGTCGATCCTGGGCTTTGAAAGTCGAGGAATTGCAGGGAGAACAGGTTTCCCTGGAAATGGACTGAGACATGTGGGGGTCTCTGGGAATGTGGCACGACCCTGGAGTTCCTCTCGCCTTTCCTGTGGAGAGCGCCTCTTCTTGACATGCTATGGGAACCCGGGAATTCTTTCCCGACACGCAGGGCAAGGATCCATCCTCTCGAGCTATGAGGCGGACACTGGGCTCCTCTGGATGTGGGCGGGACTGTCGTGGCTTCCTCTCGAATGGAGACGGGTATGTCGGAACTACTTGAGTTGCAGTAAGGGTGTGAAGGACCCTTTGGAAGTTCAGAGGTTAGGTGTGATTAGCCTCGAGACACATCAGCGGAAATGGGCCTCATCTCGCCTGGATGGGGGAACCTACTGGATTTTCTCGAGTGTCGGCAGGTGCTCTCGACTTAGATGGAGACCACAGGGACCCGCTCTGCTGGCCTCAGGAAAGGCCAGTCCCCTTGGGAGTTGCTCGGGGCTTCTCGGGGGCCTCTTGGGTTTCCTCTCCGTCGATGCTGGGGCCAAAACCTTGTGTGGATTCAGTGCCGGAACTTGAGGATTCCTGTCCAGTGCTGACATGGATCTTGGGGTACTTCTGGAGTCTCCCCAGGGGAGTCAGTCCTCGTCTCGAGTGGGGCATGCACGTTGCGCATTCCTCCCGAGCTGTAGCAGTAGTGTCACGCTTCCTTTGCGTGGATCAAGGGATCAGGGGCTATCCCTCGAGGCTTTCCACGAGACTTTCCCAGGAGGCTTCCACAGGGCTGTCCCACATGCCAGACCGTGGTGTTAGTCGATCCTCAGCTTGAAAGTCGAGGCAGTGCAGGGAAAAGCAGGTTTCCCTGGAATGGACTGAGACATCTGGGGGACTCTGGGAATGTGGCACGACCCTGGAGTTCCTCTCGCCTTTCCTATGGAGAGCGCCTCCACTTGAGATGCGACAGGAACGCCGGAATTCTTTCCCGAACACGCAGGGAAAGGATCCCTCCTCTCGAGCTAGGAGGCGAAAACGGGCTCCTCTGGATGTGGCGGCGGGACTCTCGTGCTTCCTCTCGAGTGGAGTCGGATTTCGCGGAACTTCTTGAGTTGCAGC
>NW_017206637.1:0-4786 GCF_001704415.2 Capra hircus | reverse complement strand
CAAGCTGGAGGGGAAACGGTGCTCCTCTGGATGTGGGCGGGACTCCTGCTTCCTCTGGAGTGGAGGTATGTCGGGGAACTTCTTGAGTTGCAGCAAGGGTGTGAAGGACCCTTTGGAAAGTTCCAGAGGTTAGGTGTGATTAGCCTCGAGACGCCTCAGCGGAAATGGGCCTCATCTCGCCTGGAGGGAGAACCTCCTGGATTTTCTCGAGTTTGGCAGGTGCTCTAGACTTACGACGGGGACTTCAGGGACCCGCTCTGGTGGCCTCAGAAAGGCCTCCCCATGCGAGTTGCTCGGGGGCTCTCGGGATTCCTCTCCCGTCAATGTCGGGCCTAAGACCTGTGTGTGGAGTCGCTGCCGGAACCTGAGGATTCCTCTCCAGTGCTGACATGGATCTTGGGGTACTTCTGGAGTATCCCCTGAGGAGTGAGTCTTCGTCTCGTGTGGAGGCATGCACTTGTGCTTTCCTCCCGAGCTGTAGCAGCATATCATGCTTCCCGTCGGGAGATCATGGGATCAGTGGCTTTCCCTCGTGCTTTCCCACGAGGCTTTCCCAGGCTTTCCTCAGGGCTGTCCCACGTGCCACCGTGGTGTGAGTCAATCCTCGGCTTGAAAGTCGAGGCAGTGCAGGAAAACAGGGTTTCCTGGAATGGACTGAGACATCTTGGGGACTCTGGGAATCGTGGCACGACTGTGGAGATCCTCTGCGCCTTTCCTGTGCAGACCGCCTCCACTTGAGATGCGACGGGAACGCCGGGAACTCTTTCCCGACCACGCAGGGAAAGGATCCCTCCTCTCTAGCTATGAGGCGGAAACGGGGCTCCTCTGGATGTGGGGCGGGACTCTCGTGCTTCGCTCTCGAGTGGAGACGGGTATGTCGGGAAACTTCTTGCGTTGCAGCAAGGGTGTGAAGGACCCTTTGGAAGTTCCAGATATTAAGGTGTGAGTATCCTCGAGACGCCTCAGCGGAAATGGGCCTCATCTCGCCTGGAGGGGAGAACCTCCTGGATTTTCTCGAGTTGTTGGCAGGTGCTCTCAACTTAAGACGGGACCTCCAGGGACCGCCTCTGGTCGGCCTCAGGAAAGGCCAGTCCCCAGGCGAGTTGCTCTGGAGCCTCTCGGGATTCCTCTCCCGTCGATGCCGGGGCCTAAGACCTTTTTGGAGTCGGGTCCAACCCTGAGGATGCCTCTCCATTGCTGACATGAATCTTTCCGTACTTCTGGAGTCTCGCCAGGGGGAGTCATTCCTCATCTCGTGTGGGGGCATGCACCTGCCATTTCCTCACGAGCTGTAGCAGCAGTGTCACGCTTGCTGACGTGTGGATCAAGGGATCTGTGTCTTTCCGAGGCTTTCCCACGAGGCTTTCCCACGAGGCTTTCCCACAGGGCTGTCCCACGTGCCACCGTGGGTGTGAGTCGATCCTCGGGTTGAAAGACGAAGCAGTGCAGGGAAAACAGGTTTCCCTGGAATGGGACTGAGATATCTGGGGGACTCTGGGAATGGTGGCACGACCCCTGGAGTTCCTCTCGCCTTTCCAGTTGAGAGCTCCTCCTCTTGAGATGTGACGGGAACGCTGGCATTTCTTTCTCGACCACGCAGGGAAAGAATCCCTCCTCTCGAGATAGGAGGAGGAGAAACGGGGATCCTCTGCATGTGAGCGGGACTCTCGTGCTTCCTCTCGAGTGGAGACAGGTATGTCGGGGAACTTCTTGAGTTGCAGCAACGGTGTGAAGGACCCTTTGGAAGTTCCAGAGGATAGGTGTGATTAGCCTCGAGTCGCCTCAGCGGAAATGGGCCTCATCTCGCCTGGAGGGGAGAACCTCCTGGATTTTCTCGAGTTGCGTGCAGGTGCTCTCGACTTACGACGGGGACCTCAGGGACCCGCTCTGGTGGCCTCACGAAAGGCCAGTCCCCATGCGAGTTGCTCGGAGGCCTCTCGGGATTCATCTCCCTTTTGATGCCGGGGCCTAAGACCTTGTGTGGAGTCGGTGCCGGAACCTGAGGATTCCTCTCCAGTGCTGACGTGGATCTTGGGGTACTTCTGGAGTCTCCCCAGGGGAGTCAGTCCTCGTCGATTGGGGGCATGCACGTGCGCTTTCCTCCCGAGCTGTAGCAGCAGTGTCACGCTTCCCTTCGCGTGGTTCAAGGGTTCTGTGTCTTTCCCTCGAGGCTTTCCCACGAGGCTTTCCCACAGGGCTGTCCCACGTGCCACTGTGGGGTGAGTCGATCCTCGGCTTGAAAGTAGAGGCAGTGCAGGGAAAACAGGTTTCCTTAGAATGGACTGAGACACTGGGGGACTCTGGGAATGGTGGCACGACCCAGGAGTTCCTCTCGCCTTCATGTTGAGAGCGCTTCCTCTTGAGTTGCCACGGGAACGCCGGGAATTCTTTCCCGATCTCGCAGGGAAAGGATGCCTCCTCTCGAGCTAGGAGTCGGAAACGGGGCTCCTCTGGATGTGGGCGGGACTCTCGTGCTTCCTCTCGAGTGGAGACGGGTATGTCGGGGAACTTCTTGAGTTGCAGCAAGGGTGCGAAGGACCCTTTGGAAGTTCCAGAGGTTAGGTGTGATTAGCCTTGAGACGCCTCAGGAGAAAAAAGCCTCATCTCGCCTGGAGGGGAGAACCTCCTGGATTTTCTCGAGTTGTGGCAGGTGCTCTCGAGATACGTCGGGAATTCAGGGACCCACTCTGGTGGCCTCAGGAAAGGCCAGTCCCCATTCGAGTTGCTCGGGGGCCTCTCGGGATTCTTCTCCCGTCGATGCCAGGACCTAAGACCTTGTGTGGATTCGGTGCCGGGACCTGAGGATTCCTCTCCAGTGCTGACATGGATCTTGGGGTACTTCTGGAGTCTCCCCAGGGGAGTCAGTCTTCGTCTCGAGTGGGGGCATGCACGTGGGCTTTCCTCCGAGCAGTAGCAGCAGTGTCACGCTTCCATTCGCTTGGATCAAGGGATCTGTGGCTTTCCCACGAGGCTTTCCCACAGGGCTGTCCCACGTGCCACCGTGGTGTGAGTCGATCCTCGGCTTGAAAGTCGAGGCAGTGCAGGGAAAAGAGGTTTCCCTGGAATGGACTGAGACATCTCGGGGACTCTGGGGAATGGTGGCACGACCCTGGAGTTCCTCTCGACTTTCCTGTGGAGAGGGCCTCCTCTGAGATGCGACAGGAACGCCGGGGAATTCTTTTCCCGACCACGCAGGGAAAGGATCCCTCCTCTCGAGCTAGGAGGCGGAAACGGGGCTCCTCTGGATGTGGGCGGGACTCTGGTGCTTCCTCTCGAGTGGAGACGGGTATGTCCGGGAACTTCTTGAGTTGCAGCAAGGTGTAAAGGACCCTTTGGAAGTTCCAGAATATAGGTGTGATTAGCCTCGAGACGCCTCATCGGAAAAGGCCTCATCTCGCCTGGAGGGGAGAACCTCCTGGATTTTCTCGAGTTGCTTGCAGGTGCTCTCGACTTTCGAAGGGGACCTCAGGGACCCGCTCTGGTGGCCTCAGGAAAGGCCAGTCCCCATGCGAGTTGCTCGGTGGCCTCTCGGGATTCCTCTCCCGTCAATGCCGGGTCCTAAGATCTTGTGTGGAGTCGTGCCGGAACCTGAGGTTTCCTCTCCAGTGCTGACATGGATCTTGGGGGTGCTTCTGGAGTCACCCCACGGGAGTCAGTCCTCGTCCCGAAGTGGGGGCATGCACGTGCGATTTCCTCCCGAGCTGTAGCAGCAGTGTCACGCTTCCCTTCACGTGGATCAAGGGATCTGTGGCTTTCCCTCGAGGCTTTCACTGGAGGCTTTCCGACAAGTCTGTCCCATGCGCCACCGGTGGTGTGAGTCGATCCTTGGCTTAAAAGTCGAGGCAGTGCAGGGAAAACAGGTTTCCCTGGAATGGACTGAGACATCTGGGGGACTCTGGGAATGGTGGCACGACCCTGGAGTTCCTCTCACCTTTCCTGTGGAGAGCGCCTCCTCTTGAGATGCGACGGGAACGCCGGGAATTCTTTCCCGACCACGCAGGAATGGATCACTCCTCTCGAGCTAGGAAGCTGGAAACGGCGGCTCCTCTGGATGTGGGCGAGACTCTCGTGATTCATCTAGAGTGGAGACGGGTATGTCGGGGAACTTCTTAAGTTGCAGCAAGGGTGTGAAGGACCCTTTGGAAGTTCCAGATGTTAGATGTGATTAACCTCGGAGACGGCTCAGCGGAAAAGGGCCTCATCTCGCCTGGAGGGGAGAACCTCCTGGATTTTCTCGAGTTGCGGGCAGGTGCTCTCGACTTACGACTGGGACCTCAGGGACCCGCACTGGTGGCCTCAGGAAAGGCCAGTCCACATGCGAGTTGCTCGGGGCCTCTCGGGGATTCCTCTCCCGTCGATGCCGTGGCCTAAGATCTTGTGTGGAGTCGGTGCCGGAACCTGAGGATTTCGCTCCAGTGCTGACATGGATCTTGGGGTACTTCTGGAGTCTCCCCAGGGGAGTCAGTTCTCGTGTCGATTAGGGGCATGTACGTGCGCTTTCCTCCCGAGCTGTAGCAGCAGTGTTGCGCTTCCCTTCGCGTGGAACAAGGGATCTGTGGCTTTCCCTCGAGCTTTCCAACGAGGAGGCAGTGCAGGGAAAAGAGGTTTCCCTGGAATGGACTGAGACATCTCGGGGACTCTGGGAATGGTGGCACGACTCTGGAGTTCCTCTCGCCTTTAGTGAGATGAGCACCTCCTCTTGAGATGTGTCGGGAACGCCGGGAATTCTTCCTGACCACGCAGGGAAAGGATCCCTCCCTCTCGAGACAGCAGGCGAAACGGGTCT
>NW_017206636.1:0-4788 GCF_001704415.2 Capra hircus | reverse complement strand
TCGAGAAGAGGGATCCTTTCCCTTCATCGTCGGGAAAAGAATTCCCGGGCTTCCCGTCGCATCTCAAGAGGAGGCACTCTCCACAGGAAAGGCGAGAGGAACTCCAGGGCCTTGCCAGCATTCCAAGAGTCCCAGATGTCTCCGTCCATTCCAGAAGAACCTGCTTTCCCTTCACTGCCTCGACGTTCACGCCGAGGATAGACTCACACCACCGTGACATGTGGACAGCCCTGTTCGAAAGCCTCATGGGAAAGCCTTGATGCAAAGCGACTGATCCCTTGAACCACATGTCGGCACGCGTGACACTGCTGCTACAGCTTGTGAGGAAATCGCAGGTGCATGCCCCCACACGAGATGAGGACTGACTCCCCCTGGTGAGACTCCAGAAGTATGGAAAGATTCATGTCAGCACTGGAGAGGCATCCTCAGGGTCTGCCCGGACTCCACACATGGTCTTAGGCACCGCATCGATGGGAGAGGAATCCCTATAGGCCCATGGTAACTCGCATGGGGACTGGCCTTTCCTGAGGCCACCAGAGCGAGTCCCTGAGGTCCCCGTCGTAACTCGAGAGCACCTACACAACTCGGTAAAATCCAGGAGGTTCTCCCTCCAGGCGAGATGAGGCCCATTTCCGCTGAGGCGTCTCGAAGCTAATCACACCTAACCTCTGGAACTTCCAAAGGGTCCTTCACACCCTTGCTGCAACTCAAGAAGTTCCCCGACATACCCGTCTCCACTCGAGAGGAAGCACGAGAGTCCCGCCCACATCCAGAGGAGCCCCTTTTCTCCCTCATAGCTCGAGACGAGGGATCCTTTCACTGTGTGTCGGGAAAGAATTCCTGGGGTTCCCGTCGCATCTCCAGAGGAGGCGCTCTCCACAGGAAAGGCGAGAGGAACTCCAGGGTCGTGCCACCATTCCCAGAGTCCCCAGATATCTCAGTCCATTCCAGGGAAACCTGTTTTCCCTGCACTGCCTCGACTTTCAAGCCGAGGATCGACTCACACCACGGTGGCACGTGGGACAGCCCTGTGGGAAAGCCTCGTGGGAAAACCTCGTGGGAAATCCTCGAGGGAAAGCCACAGATCCCTTGATCCACACCAAGGGAAGCGTGACACTGCTGCTACAGCTCGGAGGAAAGCGCACGTGCATGCCACCACTGGAGACGAGGACTGACTTCCCTGGGGAGACTCCAGAAGTCCCTCAAGATCCTTGTCAGCACTGGAGAGGAATCCTGAGGTTCCGGCACCATCTCCACACAATGTCTTAGGCCCTGGCATCGACGGGAGAGGAATCCTGAGAGGCCCCCGAGCAATTCGCATGGGGACTGGTCTTTCCTGAGGTCACCAGAGCAGGTCCCTGAGGTCCCGGTCGTAAGTTGTGAGCACCTGACTCTGGAGAAAATCCAGGAGGTTCTCCCTCCAGGCGAGATGAGGCCCATTTCCGCTGAGGCGTCTTGGGGCTAATCACACCTAACATCTGGAACTTCCAAAGCGTCGTTCACACCCTCGCTGCAACTCAAGAAGTTCCCGACATACCCGTCTCCACTCGAGAGGAAGCACAGGAGTCCTGCCCACATCCAGATGAGCCCCGTTTCCGCCTCATAGCTCGAGAGGTGGGATGCTTTCGCTGCGTGGTTGGGAAAGAATTCCCGGCGTTCCCGTCGCATCTCAAGAGGAGGCGCTCTCCTCAGGAAAGGCGAGAGGAACTCCAGCGTCGTGCCACCATTCCCACAGTCCCCAGATGTCTCAGTCCATTCCAGGGAAAACTGTTTTTCCCTGCACTGCCTCGACTTTCAAGCCGAGGATCGACTCTCACCACGGTGGCACGTGGGACAGCCCTGTGGGAAAGCCTCGTGGGAAAGCATCGAGGGAAAGCCACTGCTCCCTTGATCCACGTGAAGGGAAGCGTAACACTCCTGCAGGAGCTCGGGAGGAAAGCGCACGTTCCTGCCCACTCGAGTCGAGGTCTGACTCCCCTGGGGAGACTCCAGAAGTACCCCAAGATCCATGTCAGCACTGGAGAGGAATCCTCAGGTTCCGGCATCGACTCCACACAAGGTCTTAGGCCCCGGCATTGACGGGAGAGGAATCCCGAAAGGCTCTCTTGCAACTCCATGGGCACTGGCCTTTCCTGAGGCCACCAGAGCGGGTCCTGAGGTCCCTGTCGTAACTCGAGAGACCCTGCCCAACTCTAGAAAATCCAGGAGGTTCTCCCCTCCAGGCGAGATGAGGCCCATTTCCTCGGAGGCGTCTGGAGGCTCATCACACCTAAACTCTGGAAATTCAAAAGGGTCCTTGCTGCAACTCAAGAAGTTCCCCGACATACCCGTCTCCACTCGAGAGGAAGCACGAGGGTCCCGCCCACATCCAGAGGAGACGCCGTTTTGGTATCGAAGCTCGACATGAGGGATCCTTTCCCTGCTTGGTCAGGAAATAATACCCGCATTCCGCTCGCATTTCAAGGGGAAGCGCTCTCCACAGGAAAGGCGAGAGGAACTCCAGGGTCGTGCCACCATTCACAGAGTCGCCCAGATGTCTCAGTCCATTCCAGAGTAAACTGTTTTTCCTGCACTGCCTCGAATTTCACGGCGAGGATCGACTCACACCACGGTGGCACGTGGGATAGCCCTGTCGGAAAGCCTCGTGGGAAATCCTCTTGGGAAAGCCTCGAGGGAAAGCCACAGATCCCTTGATCCACGGGAAGGGAAGCGTGACACTGCTGCTACATCTCGGGAGGAAAGCGCACGTGCATGCCCCACTCGAGACAAGGACTCACTCCCCTGGGGAGACTCCAGAAGTACCCCAAGATCCATGTCAGCACTGGAGAGGAATCCTCAGGTTCTGGCACCATCTCCACACAAGGTCTTAGGCCTCGGCATCGACGGGAGAGAATCCCGAGAGGACCCCGAGCAATTCGCATGGGGACTGGTCTTTCCTGAGGCCACCAGAGCAGGTCCCTGAGGTCCCGGTCGTAAGTTGTGAGCACCTGCTCAACTGGAGAAAATCCAGGTGGTTCTTCCCTCAGGCGAGATGAGGCCCATTTCCGCTGAGCATATCCAGGCTAATCACACCTAACATGTGGAACTTCCAAAAGTTCCTTCACACCCTTGCTGCAACTCAAGAAACTCCTCGACATACCCGTCTCCAGAGGAGAGGAAGCGAGAGTCCGCCCACATACAGAGGAGCACCGATTCCGCCTCCTAGTTCGAGAGGAGGGATCCTTTCCTGCGTGGTCGGGAAAGAATTCCCGGCGTTCCCATCGCATCTCAAGAGGAGGCGCTCTCCACAGGAAAGGCGAGAGAAAATCCAGGTTCGTGCCACCATTCCCAGAGTCACCCCAGATGTCTCTGTCCATTCCAGGGAAAACTGTTTTCCCTGCAATGCCTCGACTTTCAAGCCGAGGATCGACTCACACCACGGTGGCACGTGGGACAGCCCTGTGGGAAAGGCTCGTGGGAAAGCCTCGAGGGAAAGCCACTGATCCCTCGATCCACGCGAAGAGAAGCGTATCACTGCTGCTAGAGCTCGGGAGGAAAGCGCACGTGCCTGCCCTCACTCGAGTCGATGTCTGACTCCCCTGGGGAGACTCCAGAAGTACCCCAAGATCCATGTCACACTGGAGAGGAATCCTCAGGTTCCGGCACCGACTCCACACAAGGTCTTAGACCCCGGCATCGATGGGGCAGGTATCCCGAGAGGGCCCCGAGCAACTCGCATGGGGAATGGCCTTCCCTGAGGCCACCAGTGCGGGTCCCTGAGGTCCCGTCGTATGTCGAGAGCACCTGCCACAACTCGAGAAATCCAGGAGTTCTCCCCTCCAGGCGAGATGAGGCCCATTTCCGCTGAGGCGTCTCGAAGCTAATCACACCTAACCTCTGGAACTTCCAAAGGGTCCTTCACACCCTTGCTGCAACTCAAGAAGTTCCCCGACATACCCGTCTCCACTCGAGAGGAAGCACGAGAGTCCCGCCCACATCCAGAGGAGCCCCTTTTCTCCTCATAGCTCGAGACGAGGGATCCTTTCACTGTGTGTCGGGAAAGAATTCCTGGGTTCCCGTCGCATCTCAAGAGGAGGCGCTCTCCACAGGAAATGCGAGAGGAACTCCAGGGTGGTGCCACCATTCCCAGAGTCCCCCAGATATCTCAGTCCATTCCAGGGAAACCTGTTTTCCCTGCAGTGCTTCGACTTTCAAGCCGAGGATCGACTCACACCACGGTGGCACGTGGGAGCAGCCCTGTGGGAAAGCCGTGGGAAAACCTCGTGGGAAATCCTCGAGGGAAAGCCACAGATCCCTTGATCCACGCCAAGGGAAGGGTGACACTGCTGCTACAGCTCGGGAGGAAAGCGCTCGTGCATGCCAAGACTGAAGACGAGGACTGACTTCCCTGAGGAGACTCCAGAAAGTCCTCAAGATCCATGTCAGCACTGGAGAGGAATCCTGAGGTTCTGGCACCATCTCCACACAATGTCTTAGGCCCCGCATCGACGGGAGAGGAATCCGAGAGGTAACCGAGCAATTCCCATGGGGACTGGTCTTTCCCTGAGGCCACCAGAGCAGGTCCCTGAGGTCCCGGTCGTAAGTTGTGAGCACCTGCCTCAACTGGAGAAAATCCAGGAGGTTCTCCCTCCAGGCGAGATGAGGCCCATTTCCGCTGAGGCGTCTCGAAGCCTAATCACACCTAATCTCTGGAAATTTCAAAGGGTTCTTCACAACCTGGCTGCAACTCAAGAAATTCCCGAAATACCCGTCTCCACTCGAGAGGAAGCACAGGAGTCTGCCCACATC
>NW_017206635.1:0-4788 GCF_001704415.2 Capra hircus | reverse complement strand
CAGCACCGACTCCACACAAGATCTTAGGCCCCGGCATCGAGGGAAGAGGAATCCCGAGAGGCCCCCGAGCAACTCCCATGGGGACTGGCCTTTCATGAGGCCACCAGCGCGGGGTCCATCAGGTCCCTTCGTAAGTCGAGAGCACCTGCCGCAACTTGAGAAAATTCAGGAGGTCTCCCCTCCAGGTGAGATGAGGCCCATTTCCGCTGAGGCGTCTCGAGGCTAATCACACCTAAGCTCTGGAACTTCAAGGGTCCTTCACACCCTTGCTGCAACTCAAGAAGTTCCCCAACATACCCGTCTCCACTCGAGAGGAAGCACGAGAGTCCCGCCCACATCCAGAGGAGCCCGTTTCCGCCTCCTAGCTCCAGTGGTGGGATCCTTTCGCTGCGTGGTCGGGAAAGAATTCCCGGCGTTCCGTCGCATCTCAAGAGGAGGCGCTCTCCACAGGAAAGGCGAGAGTAACTCCAGGGTCATGCTACCATTCCCAGAGTCCCCCAGATGTCTCAGTCCATTCCAGGGAAACCTGTTTCCCTGCACTGCCTCGACTTTCAAGCCGAGGATCGACTCACATCACGGTGGCACGTGGGACAGCCCTGTGGGAAAGCCTCGTGGGAAAGCCTCGAGGGAAAGCCGCAGATCCCTTGATCACGCGAAGGGAAGCGTGACACTGCTGCTACAGCTCGGGAGTAATGCGCACGTGCATGCCCCCACTCGAGACGAGGACTGCCTCCCTGGGGAGACTCCAGAAGTAGCCCAAGATCCATGTCAGCACTGGAGAGGAATCCTCACGTTCCGGCACCGACTCCAAGCAAGGTCTTAGGCTCCGGCATCGACGGGAGAGGAATCCCGAGAGGCCCCCGAGCAACTCGCATGGGACTGGCCTTTCTGAGGCCACCAGAGCGGGTCCCTGAGGTCCCTGTCGTAAGTCGAGAGCACCTGCCGCAACTCGAGAAAATGCAGGAGGTTCTACCTAGAGGCAAGATGAGGCCCATTTCCGCTGAGGCATCTGGAGGCTAATCACATCTAACATCTGGAACTTCCAAAGGGTCCTTCACACCCTTGCTGCAACTCATGAAGTTCCCCGACATTCCCGTCTCCACTCGAGGAAGCACGAGAGTCCTGCCCACATCCAGAGGAGACCCGTTTCCGCTCCTAGCTCCAGAGGAGGGATCCTTTCCCTGCGTGGTTGGGAAAAGAATTCCCCGCGTTCCCGTCTCATCTCAATAGGAGGCGCTCTCCACAGGAAAGGCGAGAGGAACTCCAGGGTCGTGCCACCATTGCCAGAGTCCCCCAGATATCTCAGTCCATTCCAGGGAAACCTGTTTTCCCTGCACTGCCTCGACTTTCAAGCGAGGATCACTCACACCACGGTGGCACGTGGGACAGCCCTGTGGGAAAGCCTCGTGGGAAAGCCACCGATCCCTTGATCCACAGCGAAGGGAAGCGAGACACTGCTGCTACTGCTCGGGAGGAAAGCGCTCGTGCATGCCCCAATCGAGACGAGGACTGACTCCCTGGGGAGACTCCAGAAGTACCCCAAGATCCATGTGGGCACTGGAGAGGAATCCTCAGGTTCCGGAACAGACTCCTCACAAGGTCTTACGCCCCGGCATTGAGGGGAGAGGAATCCCGAGAGGCCCGCGAGCAACTCGCATGGGGACTGGCCTTTCCTGAGGCCACCAGAGCGGGTCCCTGAGGTCCCCGTCGTAAGTCGAGAGCAGCTGCCGCAACTCGAAAAAATCCAGGAGGTTCTCCCCTCCAGGCGAGATGAGGCCCATTTCCGCTGAGGCGTCTTGAGGCTAAACACATCTAACATCTGGAACTTCCAAAGGGTCCTTCACACCCTTGCTGCAACTCAAGAAGTTCCCCGACATAACCCGTCTCCACTCGAGAGGAAGCACGAGAGTCCCGGGCACATCCAGAGGAGCCCCGTTTCTGCCTCCTAGCTCGAGAGGAGGGATCCTTTCCCTGCGTGTCGGGAAAGAATTCCCGGTGTTCCCGTCGAATCTCAAGAGGAGGCGCTCTCCACAGGAAAGGCGAGAGGAACTCCAGGGTCGTGCCACCATTCCCAGAGTCCCCAGATGCTCAGTCCATAACAGGGAAACCAGTTTCCCAGCACTGCCTCGACTTTCAAGCAAGGACGACTCACAACACGGTGGCACGTGAGACAGCCCAGTGGGTAAACGTCGTGGGAAAGCCTCGTGGCAAAGCCTCGTGGAGAAAGCCTCCACGGGAAAGCCACAGATTCCTGGATCCACGCGAAGGGAAGGGTGACACTGATGCTACAGCTCTGGAGGAAATTGCACGTGCATGCATCCACTAGAGACGAGGACTGACTCACCTGGGAGGACTCCAGAAGTACCCCAAGGTCCATGTAAAGCACTGGAGAGGTTTTCTCAGGTTCCGCACCGACTCCACACAAGGTATAAGCGCCGGCATCGACGGGAGAGGAATCCGAGAGGCCCCCGAGCAACTCGCATGGTGACTGGCCTTTCCTGAGGCCACCAGAGCGGGTCCCTGAGGACCCCGTCTTAAGTCCACAGCACCTGCCGCAACTCGAGAAAATTCAGGAGGTTCTCCCCTTCAGGCGACATGAGGCCCATTTGTGCTGAGGCGTCTCGAGACTAATCACACCTAACCTCTGGAACTTCCAAAGCGTCTTTCACACCCTTGCTGCAACTCAAGAAGTTCCTCGACATACCCGTTTCCCCTCGAGAGGAAGCACGAGAGTCCCGCCCACATCCAGAGGAGCCCCGTTTCCGCCTCATAGTTCCAGAGGAGGGATCCTTTCCATACGTGGTCGGGTAAGTATTCCTGGCGTTCCCGTCGCATCTCAAGAGGAGGCGCTCTCCACAGGAAAGGCGAGAGGAACTCCAGGGTCGTGCCACCATTCCCAGAGTCCCCAGATGCTCAGTCCAAGCCAGGGAAACCAGTTTTCCCTGCACTGCCTCGACTTTCAAGCGAGGATCGACTCATACAACGGTGGCACGTGAGACAGCCCTGTGGGAAAGCCTCGTGGGAAAGCCTCATGGGAAAGCTCGAGGTAAACCCCTGAACCCTTGATCCAAGAAGGGAAGCGTGACACTCCTGCTACAGCTCGGGAGCGCACGTGCATGCCCCACTCGAGACGAGGACTGACTCCCCTGGGAGACTCCAGAAGTACCCAAGATCCATGTCAGCACTGGAGAGGAATCCTCAGGTTCCAGCACCGACTCCACACAAGATCTTAGGCCCGGCATCGAGGGAGAGGAATCCGAGAGGCCCCGAGCAACTCCCATGGGGACTGGCCTTTCATGAGGCCACCAGCGCGGGTCCATCAGGTCCCCTTCGTAAGTCGAGAGCACCTGCCGCAACTTGAGAAAATTCAGGAGTTCTCCCCTCCAGGTGAGATGAGGCCCATTTCCGCTGAGGCGTCTCGAGGCTAATCACACCTAAGCTCTGGAACTTCCAAAGGGTCCTTCACACCCTTGCTGCAACTCAAGAAGTTCCCCAACATACCCGTCTCCACTCGAGAGAAGCACGAGAGTCCCGCCCACATCCAGAGGAGCCCCGTTTCCGCCTCCTAGCTCCAGAGGTGGGATCCTTTCGCTGCGTGGTCGGGAAAGAATTCCCGGCGTTCCCGTCGCATCTCAAGAGGAGGCGCTCTCCACAGGAAAGCGAGAGTAACTCCAGGGTCATGCTACCATTCCCAGAGTCCCCAGATGTCTCAGTCCATTCCAGGGAAACCTGTTTCCCTGCACTGCCTCGACTTTCAAGCCGAGGATCGACTCACATCACGGTGGCACGTGGGACAGCCCGTGGGAAAGCCTCGTGGGAAAGCCTCGAGGGAAAGCCGCAGATCCCTTGATCCACGCGAAGGGAAGCGTGACACTGCTGCTACAGCTCGGGAGTAATGCGCACGTGCATGCCCCCACTCGAGACGAGGACTGCCTCCCCTGGGGAGACTCCAGAAGTAGCCCAAGATCCATGTCAGCACTGGAGAGGAATCCTCACGTTCCGGCACCGACTCCAAGCAAGGTCTTAGGCTCCGGCATCGACGGGGAGAGGAATCCGAGAGGCCCCCCGAGCAACTCGCATGGGGACTGGCCTTTCTTGAGGCCACCAGAGCGGGTCCCTGAGGTCCCTGTCGTAAGTCGAGAGCACCTGCCGCAACTCGAAAAATGCAGGAGGTTCTACCCTAGAGGCAAGATGAGGCCCATTTCCGCTGAGGCATCTGGAGGCTAATCACATCTAACATCTGGAACTTCCAAAGGGTCCTTCACACCCTTGCTGCAACTCATGAAGTTCCCCGACATTCCCGTCTCCACTCGAGGAAGCACGAGAGTCCTGCCCACATCCAGAGGAGACCCGTTTCGCCTCCTAGCTCCAGAGGAGGGATCCTTTCCCTGCGTGGTTGGGAAAGAATTCCCCGCGTTCCCGTCTCATCTCAATAGGAGGCGCTCTCCACAGGAAAGGCGAGAGGAACTCCAGGGTCGTGCCACCATTCCCAGAGTCCCCCAGATATCTCAGTCCATTCCAGGGAAACCTGTTTTCCCTGCACTGCCTCGACTTTCAAGCCGAGGATCCACTCACACCCGGTGGCACGTGGGACAGCCCTGTGGGAAAGCCTCGTGGGAAAGCCACAGACCCTTGATCCACGCGAAGGGAAGCGAGACACTGCTGCTACTGCTCGGGAGGAAAGCGCTCGTGCATGCCCCAATCGAGACGAGGACTGACTCCCCTGGGGAGACTCCAGAAGTACCCCAAGATCCATGTGGGCACTGGAGAGGGAATCCTCAGGTTCCG
>NW_017206634.1:0-4789 GCF_001704415.2 Capra hircus | reverse complement strand
AACAAATATTAAAAGCAACAAGGGGAAAAAAAAAATTAAACACAAGGGGATTCCCATAAGGATAACAGCTGATCTTTCAATAGAAACTCTTTCAGGCCAGAAGGGAATGGCAAGACATACTTAAAGTGAGAAACAGCCCAGATTACTGTACCCAAAGGATCTCATTCAAATATGAAGGAGAAATCAAAAGCTTACAGACAAGCAAAAGCTGAGAGAATTCAGCACCACCAAACCAGCTCTCAACAAATGTTAAAGGATCTTCTCTAGACAGGGAAACACAAAAGTGTATAAACTCAAACCCAAAACAATAAAGTAAATGGCAATGGGATCATACTTATCAATAATTACCCTTAAACGTAAATGGGTTGAATGCCCCAACCAAAAGACAAAGACTGGCTGAATGGATACAAAAACAAGACCCCTATATATGTTGTCTACAAGAGAACCACCTCAAAACAGGGACACATACAGACTGAAAGTGAAGGGCTGGAAAAAGATATTCACACAAATAGAGACCAAAAGAAAGCAGGAGTAGCAATACTCATATCAGATAAAATAGACTTTAAAACAAAGGCTGTGAAAAGAGACAAAAAGGACACTACATAATGATCAAAGGATCAATCCAAGAAGAAAATATAACAATTATAAATATATATGCACCCAACATAGGAGCACCGCAATATGTAAGACAAATGCTAACAAGTATGAAAGGGAAATTAACAATAACACAATAATAGTGGAGACTTTAATACCCACTCACACCTATGGATAGATCAACAACTCACACAGGAAACACAAACTTTAAATGATACAATAGACCAGTTAGACCTAATTGATATCTATAGGACATTTCACCCCAAAACAATGAATTTCACCTTTTCTCAAGCACACGAACCTTCTCCAGGATAGATCACATCCTGGGCCATAAATCTAGCCTTGGTAAATTTAAAAAAAATGAAATCATTCCAAGCATCTTTTCTGACCACAATGCAGTAAGATTAGATCAATTACAGGAGAAAAACTATTAAAAATTCCAACATATGGAGGCTGAACAACACGCTGCTGAATAACCAACAAATCACAGAAGAAATAAAAAAAATCAAAATATGCATAGAAACGATGAAAATGAAAACACACAACCCAAAACTGTGGGACACTGTAAAAGCAGTGCTAAGGGGAAAGTTCATAGCAATACAGGCATACCTCAAGAAACAAGAAAAAGTCAAATAAATAACCTAACTCTACACCTAAAGCAACTAGAAAAGGAAGAAATGAAGAACCCCAGGGTTAGTAGAAGGAAAGAAATCTTAAAAATTTGGGGCAGAAATAAATGCAAAAGAAACAAAAGAGACATAGCAAAAATCAACAAAGCCAAAAAGCTGGTTCTTTGAAGGATAAATAAAATTGACAAACCATTACCAGACTCATCAAGAAACAAAAGAGAAAAAATCAAATCAATAAAATTAGAAATGAAAATGGAGAGATCACAACAGACAACACAGAAATACAAAGGATCAAGAGACTACTATCAGCAATTATATGCCAATAAAATGGACAACTTGGAAGAAATGGACAAATTCTTAGAAAAGTACAACTTTCCAAAACTGAACCAGGAAGAAATAGAAAATCTTAACAGACCCATCACAAGCACGGAAATTGAAACTGTAATCAGAAATCTTCCAGCAAACAAAAGCCCAGGTCCAGATGGCTTCACAGCTGAATTCTACCAAAATTTAGAGAAGAGCTAACACCTATCCTACTCAAACTCTTCCAGAAAATTGCAGAGGAAGTAAACTTCCAAACTCATTCTATGAGGCCACCATCACCCTAATACCAAAACCTGACAAAGATGCCACAAAAAAAGAAAACTACAGGCCAATATCACTGATGAACATAGATGCAAAAATCCTTAACAAAATTCTAGCAATCAGAATCCAACAACACATTAAAAAGATCATACACCATGACCAAGTGGGCTTTATCCCAGGATGCAAGGATTCTTCAATATCCGCAAATCAATCAATGTAATACACCACATTAACAAATTGAAAAATAAAAGCCATATGATTATCTCAATAGATGCAGAGAAAGCCTTTGACAAAATTCAACATCCATTTATGATAAAAACTCTCCAGAAAGCAGGAATAGAAGGAACATACCTCAACATAATAAAAGCTATATATGACAAACCCACAGCAAACATTATCCTCAATGGTGAAAAATTGAAAGCATTTCCCCTAAAGTCAGGAACAAGACAAGGGTGCCCACTTTCACCACTACTATTCAACATAGTTTTGGAAGTTTTGGCCACAGCAATCAGAGCAGAAAAAGAAAAAGGAATCCAAATTGGAAAAGAAGTAAAACTCTCACTGTTTGCAGATGACATGATCCTCTACATAGAAAACCCTAAAGACTCCACCAGAAAATTACTAGAGCTAATCAATGAATATAGTAAAGTTGCAGGATATAAAATCAACACACAGAAATCCCTTGCATTCCTATACACTAATAATGAGAAATAGAAAAGAAATTAAGGAAACAATTCCATTCACCATTGCAATGAAAAGAATAAAATACTTAGGAATATATCTACCTAAAGAAACTAAAGACCTATATATAGAAAACTATAAACACTGGTGAAAGAAATCAAAGAGGACACTAATAGATGGAGAAATATACCATGTTCATGGATCAGAAGAATCAATATAGTGAAAATGAGTATACTACCCAAAGCAATCTATAGATTCAATGCAATCCCTATCAAGCTACCAACGGTATTTTTCACAGAGCTAGAACAAATAATTTCACAATTTGTATGGAAATACAAAAAAACCTGAATAGCCAAAGCAATCTTGAGAAAGAAGAATGGAACTGGAGGAATCAACCTGCCTGACTTCAGGCTCTACTACAAAGCCACAGTCATCAAGACAGTATGGTACTGGCACAAAGACAGAAATATAGATCAATGGAACAAAATAGAAAGCCCAGAGATAAATCCACACCTATGGACACCTTATCTTTGACAAAGGAGGCAAGAATATACAATGGAAAAGACAATCTCTTTAACAAGTGGTGCTGGGAAAACTGGTCAACCACTTGTAAAAGAATGAAACTAGAACACCATACACAAAAATAAACTAAAAATGGATTAAAGATCTAAATGTAAGACCAGAAACTATAAAACTCCTAGAGGAGAACATAGGCAAAACACTCTCTGATAAATCACAGCAGGATCCTCTATGACCCACCTCCCAGAATAATGGAAATAAAAGCAAAAATAAACAAATGGGACCTAATTAAAATTAAAAGCTTCTGCACAACAAAGGAAACTATAAGCAAGGTGAAAAGACAGCCTTCAGAATGGGAGAAAATAATAGCAAATGAAGCAACTGACAAAGACTAATCTCAAAAATATACAAGCAACTCCTGCAGCTCAATTCCAGAAAAATAAACAACCCAATCAAAAAATGGCCAAAGAACTAACACATTTCTCCAAAGAAGACTACAGATGGCTAACAAAAAGGGAACCCTCTTACACTGTTGGTGGGGAATGCAAACTAGTACAGCCACTATGGAGAACAGTGTGGAGATTCCTTAAAAAACTGGAAATAGAACTGCCTTATGACCCAGCAATCCCACTGCTGGGCATACACACCGAGGAAACCAGAATTGAAAGAGACACGTGTACCCCAATGTTCATTGCAGCACTGTTTATAATAGCCAGGACATGGAAGCAACCTAGATGTCCATCAGCAGATGAATGGATAAGAAAGCTGTGGTACATATACACAATGGAGTATTACTCAGCCATTAAAAAGAATACATTTGAATCAGTTCTAATGAGGTGGATGAAACTGGAGCCTATTATACAGAGTGAAGTAAGCCAGAAAGAAAAACACCAATACAGTATACTAACACATATATATGGAATTTAGAAAGATGGTAATGATAACCCTGTATGAGACAGCAAAAGAGACACAGATGTATAGAACAGTCTTTTGGACTCTGTGGGAGAGGGAGAGGGTGGGATGATTTGGGAGAATGGCATTGAAACATGTATAATATCATATAAGAAATGAATCACCAGTCCAGGTTCGATGCAGGATACAGGATGCTTGGGGCTGGTGCACTGGGATGACCCAGAGGGATGGTACAGGGAGGGGGGGGGAGGGGTTCAGGATGGGAACACGTGTACACCGTGGATTCATGTTGATGTATGGCAAAACCATACAATATTGTAAATTAATTAGCCTCCAATTAAATAAATAAATTTAAATTAAAAAATAAAAATAAAATATAAACAAGCCACAAAAGTTTACTGTTAAGCACAGGGAACTATAGTGTAATAACAAAATTCATGTCAAAAAGATTCTACATCTTTTTGCTTGACCCTTCAGTTCAGTTACTCAGTCATGTCCGACTCTGCCACCCCATGATTGCAGCTGCCAGGCCTGTCCATCACCAATTTCTGGAGTTTACCCAAACTCATGTCCATTTGAATCGGTGATATCATCCAACCATCTCATCCTCTGCCATCCCCTTCTCCTCCCTCCTTCAATCTTTCCCAGCATCAGGGTCTTTTCAAATGAGTCAGCTCTCCTCATCAGGTGGCCAAAGTTTGGGTTTCAGCTTCAACATCTGTCCTTCCAATGAACACCCAGGATGATCTCCTTTTAGGATGGACTGGTTGGATCTCCTTGCAGTCCAAGGGACTCTCAAGAGTCTTCTCCAAACGCCACAGTTAAAAGCATCAATTCTTTGGCACTCAGCTTTCTTTATAGTCCAACTT
>NW_017206633.1:0-4789 GCF_001704415.2 Capra hircus | reverse complement strand
ACATTACTTTGCCAACAAAGACCCATCAAGTCAAAGCTATGTTTTTTTCCAGTAGTCATGTATGGATGCGAGAACTGGACTATAAAGAAAGTTGAGCGGGGAAGAATTTGATGTTTTTGAACTGTGGTGTTGAAGAAGACTCTAGAGAGTCCCTTGAACTGCAAGAGATCCAGCCATCCAGTCCATCCTAAAAGGAAATCAGTCCTGAATATTCATTGGAAGGACTGATGATGAAGCTGAAACTCCAATACTTTGGCCACCTTATGCGAAGAGCTGACTCATTGGAAAAGACCCTGATGCTGGGAAAGATTGAAGGCGGGAGGAGAAGGGGACAACAGAGGATAAGATGGTTGGATGGCATCACCAACTCGATGGACATGAGTTTGAGTAAACTCCAGGAGCTGGCGATGGACAGGGAAACCTGGCCTACTGCAGTCCATGAGGTCGCAAAGAGTTGGACACGACTAAGCGACTGAACTGAATTGGAGGATAATTGTTTTACAGTGTTCTGCTGGTTTCTACTATACAACAGTGTGAATCAGCCATAATTACACATATGTCCCCTCCATCTTGAACTTCCTCCCACCCCCAGCCCCTCTAGATTGTTACAAAGAACCAGGTTGAGCTCCCGGCATTACACAGCAACTTCTCGCTAGCTATCTATTTTACATGACTGAATGTATGTGGGCTACTCTCTCAATTCACCCCAACTTCTCCTTCCCATACTGTGTCCACAAATCTGTTCTCTAGGTCAACATCTGCATTCCTGCCCTGCAAATAGGTTCATCAGAACCATTTTTATAGATTCCATATATATGCATTGATATACGATATTTGTTTTTCTCTTTCTGACTGACTTCATTCTGTAAAACAGGCTCTAGGTTCATCTACCTCATTATAATTGACTCAATTTCATTCCTTTTTGTGGCTGAGTATTCGTCTGTCAATAGACATCCCGGTTGCTTCCATGTCTTGGCTATCCTAAATAGTGCTGCAATGGGCATAAAAATACACGTGTCTTTTTTTTTTTTTACGTTATTTTACTTTACAATACTGTACTGGTTTTGGCATACATTGACATGAATCCACCACGGGTGTACATGAGCTCCCAAACATAAACCCCTCCTACCTCCCTCCCCACACATCCCTCCAGATCATCCCGTGCACCAGCCCAAACATCCTGCATCCTGCATCGAACATAGACTGGTGATTCGTTTCTTACATGATAGTATACATGTTTCAATGCCATTCTCCCAAATCATCCCACCCTCTCCCTCTCCCTCTGAGTCCAAAAGTCCCTCTACACATCTGTGTCTCTTTTGCTGTCTTGCATACAGGTCATCATTACAATCTTTCTAATTCCATATATATGTGTTAATATACTGTATTGGTGTTTTTCTTTCTGGCTTACTTCACTCTGTATAATCAGGCTCCAGTTTCATCCATCTCATTAGAACTGATTCAAATGTATTCTTTTTAAAGCTGAGTAATACTCCATTGTGTATATGTACCACAGCTTTCTTATCCATTCATCTGCTGATGGACATCTAGGTTGCTTCCATGTCCTGGCTATTATAAACAGTGCTGTGATGAACATTGGGGTACATGTGTCTCTTTCTATTCTGGTTTCCTTGGTGTGTATGCCCAGTCAGTGGGATTGCTGGGTCATAAGGCAGTTCTACTTCCAGTTTTTTAAGGAATCTCCACACTGTTCTCCATAGTGGCTGTACTAGTTTGCATTCTCACCAACAGGGTAAGAGGGTTCCCTTTTCTCCACACCCTCTCCAGCATTTATTGCTTTGCAGACTTCTGGATTTGCAGCCATTCTGACTGGTATGAAGTGGTACCTCATTAGTGGTCTTGATTTGCATTTCTCTGATAATGAGTGATGTTGAGCATCTTTTCATGTGTTTGTTAGCCATCCGTATGTCTTCTTTGGAGAAATGTCTATTAGTTCTTTGGCCCATTTTTTGATTGGGTCGTTTATTTTTCTGGAATTGAGCTGCATAAGTTGCTTGTATATTTTTGAGATTAGTTGTTTGTCAGTTGCTTCATTTGCTATTATTTTCTCCCATTCAGAAGGCTGTCTTTTCACCTTGCTTATAGTTTCCTTTGTTGTGCAGAAGCTTTTAATTTTAATTAGATCCCATTTGTTTATTTTTGCTTTTATTTCCAGTATTCTGGGAGGTGGATCATAGAGGATCCTGCTGTGATTTATGTCGGAGAGTGTTTTGCCTATGTTCTCCTCTAGGAGTTTTATAGTTTCTGTCTTACATTTAGATCTTTAATCCATTTTGAGTTTATTTTTGTGTATGGTGTTAGAAAGTGATCTAGTTTCATTCTTTTACAAGTGGTTGACCAGTTTTCCCAGCACCACTTGTTAAAGAGATTGTCTTTACTCCATTGTATATTCTTGCCTCCTTTGTCAAAGATAAGGTGTCCATAGGTGTGGATTTATCTCTGGCTTTCTATTTTGTTCCATTGATCTATATTTCTGTCTTTGTGCCAGTACCATACTGTCTTGATGACTGTGGCTTTGTAGTAGAGCCTGAAGTCAGGCAGGTTGATTCCTCCAGTTCCATTCTTCTTTCTCAAGATTGCTTTGGCTATTCGAGGTTTTTTGTATTTCCATACAAATCTTGAAATTATTTGTTCTAGTTCTGTGAAAAATGCTGGTAGCTTGATAGGGATTGCATTGAATCTGTAGATTGCTTTGGTAGTATACTCATTTTCACTATATTGATTCTTCCATCCATGAACATGGTATATTTCTCCATCTATTGTGTCCTCTTTGATTTCTTTCATCAGTGTTTTATAGTTTTCTATATATAGGTCTTTCTTTAGGTAGGCAAAGCCTAATGCTATACACTAATGAGAAAGTAATTAAGGAAACAATTCCATTCACCATTTAAAATACTTAGGAATATATCTACCTAAAGAAACTAAAGACCTATATATAGAAAACTATAAAACACTGATGAAAGAAATCAAAGAGGACACTAATAGATGGAGAAATATACCATGTTCATGGATCGGAAGAATCAATATAGTGAAAATGAGTATACTACCCAAAGCAATTACAGATTCAATGCAATCCCTATCAAGCTACCAGGTATTTTTCACAGAACTAGAACAAATAATTTCAAGATTTGTATGGAAATACAAAAAACCTCGAATAGCCAAAGCAATCTTGAGAAAGAAGAATGGAACTGGAGGAATCAACCTGCCTGACTTCAGGCTCTACTACAAAGCCACAGTCATCAAGACAGTATGGTACTGGCACAAAGACAGAAATATAGATCAATGGAAAAAAATAGAAAGCCCAGAGATAAATCCACACACCTATGGACACCTTATCTTTGACAAAGGAGGCAAGAATATACAATGGAGTAAAGACAATCTCTTTAACAAGTGGTGCTGGGAAAACTGGTCAACCACTTGTAAAAGAATGAAACTAGATCACTTTCTAACACCACACACAAAAATAAACTCAAAATGGATTAAAGATCTAAATGTAAGACCAGAAACTATAAAACTCCTAGAGGAGAACATAGGCAAAACACTCTCCGACATAAATCACAGCAGGATCCTCTATGATCCACCTCCCAGAATACTGGAAATAAAAGCAAAAATAAACAAATGGGATCTAATTAAAATTAAAAGCTTCTGCACAACAAAGGAAACTATAAGCAAAGTGAAAAGACAGCCTTCTGAATGGGAGAAAATAATAGCAAATGAAGCAACTGACAAACAACTAATCTCAAAAATATACAAGCAACTTATGCAGCTCAATTCCAGAAAAATAAACGACCCAATCAAAAAATGGGCCAAAGAACTAAATAGACATTTCTCCAAAGAAGACATAGATGGCTAACAAACACATGAAAAGATGCTCAACATCACTCATTATCAGAGAAATGCAAATCAAAACCACAATGAGGTACCATTTCACACCAGTCAGAATGGCTGCCAATCAAAGTCTACAAGCAATAAATGCTGGAGAGGGTGTGGAGAAAAGGGAACCCTCTTACACTGTTGGTGGGAATGCAAACTAGTACAGCCACTATGGAGAACAGTGTGGAGATTCCTTAAAAACTGGAAATAGAACTGCCTTATGACCCAGCAATCCCACTGCTGGGCATACACACCGAGGAAACCAGAATTGAAAGAGACACGTGTACCCCAATGTTCATCGCAGCACTGTTTATAATAGCCAGGACATGGAAAGCAACCTAGATGTCCATCAGCAGATGAATGGATAAGAAAGCTGTGGTACATATACACAATGGAGTATTACTCAGCCATTAAAAGAATACATTTGAATCAGTTCTAATGAGATGGATGAAACTGGAGCCTGATTATACAGAGTGAAGTAAGCCAGAAAGAAAAACACCAATACAGTATACTAACACATATATATGGAATTAGAAAGATGGTAATGATGACCTGTATGCAAGACAGCAAAGAGACACAGATGTATAGAACTGTCTTTGACTCTGTGGGAGAGGCGAGGGTGGGATATTTGGAGAAGGCATTGGAAACATTGTAAAATATCATATGTGAAACGAATTGCATCCAGGTCGATGGGCATGAATACAGTGATGCTCAGGGCTGTGCAGTGGGATGAACCCAGAGGATGGTATGGGGAGCGGAGGTGGGAAAGGAGGTTCAGGATGGAGAACACTTTAACACTCGTGGCAGGTTCATGTTTGACGTTATAGGCAAAAACCAATTACAATATTGTAATTAGCCTCCAATTAAAATAAAATTAATAATCAAAAAATTTTTG
>NW_017206632.1:0-4789 GCF_001704415.2 Capra hircus | reverse complement strand
TGATATCAGCCGTGCTGACCTTCTTTCCGGTGTCATCATTTAAGATTTTCACGCTCACTGTCACTTTGTGCAATGCTATGGATCCTAGTGGAAACAGGTGCCGTTCATCCTACTTTTGTGAAGATTGAACTCATCGTAGAAAGTGGAATTTGTTGAAATATTTATGGTATCAATATATCCTGTGTATATAATTACCCAGATTACGGGTGCGTATCTGATTTGCTAAGTTATAAAATGTATGAGATAGATGTGATCCATCAATGCGATTGGATACGTGGTGGAGAGGTATTTTGGTGATGCAAGAGATTTAAATGATGTGATCAGAGTATTTATATCCCTTTATTGTGGGATAATGGGTCTTGGATCGATGTTTGAAACATTCCAACCTTGTCTTTTGTTATGCATGGGAAGTGTCCAAAACGAAGATGATGCAGGTACGTACTTCAAGGGTAAGTATAGGGTTGAGGGCGTGACTATGAAGTGGGTTAGGGTTAGGATGTGGATAGGGTGTTCGGGTGAGGGAAGGGTTAAGGTTACAGTGTGCAGAACAGCCCCCAACTTGTTAGGGTGAGGGGTGAGGGGTGAGGGTTAGGGTTAGGGGTGAGGTGAGGTAAGGCGCTTCAAGGTGAGGGTGAGGTAAGGGTTCAGGGTGAGGGTGTGGGTGAGGGCGAGGGTAAGGGCTCGGGGTGAGAGTTCAGGTGAAGGTGTGGGTCTCACATCTGATAAACGATTGCATTCCAAATATACCCTTCATTTCCCTCGAACAGAGCTCTCACTGTTGGAGCCCTTGGCAGTGTGTGGAAGCCACCGGCCCCTAAGCCACCACAAGAACGCCTGGGGCCTAGGTGCAAAGGCAAGGCAGGAGCAGAGCTGAGGCCAGGAAGGTGCCAGTGGCGTCTCCCAACCTCGTGCAGACTGCTCCTTCCTGGGCAGGAAGTCTAGAAGCCAGGCAAGTCTGGGCAAGGCTCGCCCCAGGCAGAGCAGCCTCGCGCAAGGAACTCTGCCAGATCAGGGCTCTCAGCGGAGCTGGAGCTCTCCGATACTGGAGGCGCACTCGGCTCCACCCCAGCAAGGCTTGCAGCAGCAGGCGACTGGGCTGCCTCCTCTTCCCCGGAGGAGGCTCCCTTCCACTTGTCCTGTGCACTCGGCTTCCAGGCGGAGCCATACCTCGCCTCCTGCAGGTCTTGGCTCAGGGGTTACTTCCCCTGAGCTGGGGTTGTGGGCGGGAACCCAGACACGCAGGGGCAGGCCCAACAACCTGCACACAGCTCTGCTGGGGAGAAGAGCATTAGGGAACCTATGTATTTCAGGCAAATGATGGGAGACCACAAGTGAGTCGCCAGCCTGCTGGCTGCAGACACCACCCAGGGGCCCTGGGTGCATGGTGCTCTCAATGTGGCGCTGAGTCTGGACAGCCAAGCAACAGCTGAAGGAGCTCTGCAGTTGCCCTTCCCTTCCCGTCGACAGAGCTCTCAGTGCTGGAGCCCTTGGAAGTGTGGAACTCAGCGATCCCTAAGCCCTCCCAAACACATGTCTCTGCTGGGGAGGAGAGTGCTAGGGAACATACGTCTCTCACACACTTTCTAGGCACACACGGAGTCAGCCTCTGGGAGTGTGGGGATGCAAAACCCAGCCAGGGGCCCTTGGAACCTGGTGCTCTCCGTGCGGCGCTTAGTCTGGGCGGCCAAGCAACCGCTGAAGGAGCCCTGCTGTTGCCCTTCGCTTCCCTCTGACAGAGCTTTCACTGCTGGAGCCCTTGGCAGTGTGCAACCCACCAGCCCCTAAGCCCTCCTCAAGGACGCTGGGACCTAAGTGCAAAGGCAAGGCAGGGGTAGAGCTGAAGCCAGGAAGGCGCCAGTGGCGTTTCCAGCCTCACACAGCCTGCTCCTTCCTGGGGAGGGAGCCTAAAAGCAAGGCAAGTCTGCGCAAGGCTCGCCTATGGCAGAGCATCTTGGCGCCAGGAACTCTGCCAGATCGGGCCTCTGAACAGAGCTAGAGATCTGCCGTACTGGAGGCACACTTAGCTCGTGCAAGCAGGGCTTTCAGCTTGACGGGCTGGGCTGCCTCCTCTTCCCCCGAGGAGGCTCGCTTCCCTGCTGGCTGTGCACTCGCCTATCAGGCGGGGGCGCAGGGCTCCTCCAGCAGGTCTTGCCTCAGGGGCTGCTTCCCCTGAGTTGGGGCTGTGGGCGGGAACCCAGACACGCAGGATCAGGCCCCAAACACCTGCACATGTCTCTGCTGGGGAGGAGAGTGCTAGGGAACCTACGTCTGTCATACACTTTCTGGGCACCCAAGGAATCAGCCTCCGTGTGTGCGGGGCTGAAAACCCCAGCCAGGGGCCCTGGGAGCCTGGTGCTCTCGGTGCGGCGCTGATTCTAGGCGGCCTAGAAACCGCTGGAGGAGCCCTGCAGTTGCCCTTCCCTTCCCTCTGACAGAGCTCTCACTGCTGAAGCCCTTGGCAGTGTGCAACCCACCACCCCCTAAGCCCTCCCCAACCACGCCTGGCACCTATGTGCAAAGGCAAGGCAGGATTGGAGCTGAGGCAAGGAAGGCACCAGTGGCGTCTCCCAGGCTCGCTCAGACAGCTCCTTCCTGGGGAGGGAGCCTAAAAGCAAGGCAAGTCTGGGCAAGGCGAGCCCCCGGCGAGCAGCCGCGCCAGAAACTCTGCCAGATCGGGCTCTGAGCAGAGCTAGAGCTCTGCCGTACTGGAGGCCCACTTAGCTCCGTGCAAGCAGGGCTTTCCTCTTGACTGGGCTCGGCTGCCTCCTCTTTCTCCCGAGGAGGCTCGCTACACTGCTGGCTGTGCTCTCGCCTATCAGGCGGGCGCGCAGGGCTCCTCCAGCAGGTCTTGCCTCAGGGGCTGCTTCCCCTGAGTTGAGGCTGTGGGCGGGAACCCAGACACGCAGGATAAGGCCCCAACCACCTGCACATGTCTCTGCTGGGGAGGAGAGTGCTAGGGAACCTACGTCTCTCACACACTTTCTAGGCACCCACGGAGTCAGCCTCTGGGAGTGTGGGGATGCAAAACCCAGCCAGGGGCCCTTGGAACCTGGTGCTCTCCGTGCGGAGCTTTGTCTGGGCGGCCAAGGAACCGCTGAAGGAGCCCTGCTGTTGCCCTTCGCTTCCCTCTGACAGAGCTTTCACTGCTGGAGCCCTTGGCAGTGTGCAACCCACCAGCCCCTAAGCCCTCCTCAAGGACGCTTGGGACCTAAGTGCAAAGGCAAGGCAGGGGTAGAGCTGAAGCCAGGAAGGCGCCAGTGGCGTTTCCGAGCCTCACACAGCCTGCTCCTTCCTGGGGAGGGAGCCTTAAAGCAAGGCAAGTCTGCGCAAGGCTCGCCTATGGCAGAGCATCTTGGTGCCAGGAACTCTGCCAGATCGGGCCTCTGAACAGAGCTAGAGATCTGCCGTACTGGAGTCGCACTTAGCTTCGTGTAAGCAGGGATTTCAGCTTGACGGGGACTTGCTGCCTCCTCTTCCCCCGAGGAGGCTCGCTTCCCTGCTGGCTGTGCACTCGCCTATCAGGCGGGGGCGCAGGGCTCCTCCAGCAGGTCTTGCCTCAGGGGCTGCTTCCCCTGAGTTGGGGCTGTGGGCAGGAACCCAGACACGCAGGATCAGGCCCCAAACACCTGCACATGTCTCTGCTGGGAGGAGAGTGCTAGGGAACCTACGTCTGTCATACACTTTCTGGGCACCCAAGGAATCAGCCTCCGTGTGTGCGGGCTGAAAACCCCAGCCAGGGACCTGGGAGCCTGGTGCTCTCCGTGTGGCGCTGAATCTGGGCGGCCAAGCAACCGCTGGAGGAGCCCTGCAGTTGCCCTTCCCTTCCCTCTGACAGAATTCTCACTGCTGGAGCCCTTGGCAGTGTGCAACCCACCAGCCCCTAAGCTCTCCTTAAGGAGGACTGGGACCTAAGTGCAAAGGCAAGGCAGGATTGGAGCTGAGGCAAGAAAGGCGCCAGTGGCGACTCCCAGGCTCCTGCTGCCTGCTCCTTCCTGGAGAGGCAGCCTAAAAGCAAGGCAAGTCTGGGCAAGGCTAGCCCCCGGCAGAGCAGCCTCGCGCCAGGAACTCTGCCAGATCGGGGCTCTGAGCAGAGCTAGAGCTCTGCCGTACTGGAGGCGCACTTAGCTCCGTGCAAGCAGGGCTTTCAACTTGACGGGGGCTGGGCTGCCTCCTCTTCCCCGAGGAGGCTCGCTTCCCTGCTGGCTGTGCACTCGCCTATCAGGCGGGGGGCGCAGGGCTCCTCCAGCAGGTCTTGCCTCAGGGCTGCTTCCCCTGAGTTGGGCTGTGGGCAGGAACCCAGACACGCAGGATCAGGCCCCAACCACCTGCACATGTCTCTGCTGGGAGGAGAGTGCTAGGGAACCTACGTCTGTCATACACTTTCTGGGGCACCCAAGGAATCAGCCTCCGTGGTGCGGGGCTGAAAACCCCAGCCAGGGGCCCTGGGAGCCTGGTGCTCTCGGTGCGGCGCTGATTCTAGGCGGCCTAGAAACCGCTGGAGGAGCCCTGCAGTTGCCCTTCCCTTCCCTCTGACAGAGCTCTCACTGCTGAAGCCCTTGGCAGTGTGCAACCCACCACCCCCTAAGCCCTCCCCAACACGCCTGGCACCTATGTGCAAAGGCAAGGCAGGATTGGAGCTGAGGCAAGGAAGGCACCAGTGGCGTCTCCCAGGCTCGCTCAGACAGCTCCTTCCTGGGGAGGGAGCCTAAAAGCAAGGCAAGTCTGGGCAAGGCGAGCCCCGCCGAGCAGCCTCGCGCCAGAAACTCTGCCAGATCGGGGCTCTGAGCAG
>NW_017206631.1:0-4790 GCF_001704415.2 Capra hircus | reverse complement strand
CGCGTGGATTCCAAGGATCAGGGGCTTTCCCTCGAGCTTTCCCACGAGCTTTCCCCACGAGGCTCCACAGGCTGTCCCAGTGCCACCGTGGTGTGAGTCGATCCTCGCTTGAAAGTCGAGGCAGTGCACGGAAAACAGGTTTCCCTGCAATTGACTGAGACATCTGGTTGACTCTGGGAATGGTGGCACGACTCTGGAGTTCTTCTCGCCTTTCCTGTGGAGATCGCCTCCTCTTGAGATGCGTCGGGAACGCCGGGAATTCTTTCCCGACCACGGCAGGGAAAGGATCCCTCTCTCAAGCTAGGAGGCTGAAACGTGGCTCCTCTGGATGTGGCCGGACTCTCGTGCTTCCTCTCAAGTGGAGACGGTTATGTCGGGGAACTTCTTGAGTTGCAGCAAGGGTGTGAAGGACCCTTTGGAAGTTTCGGTTGTTAGAATTGATTAGCCTCGAGACGCCTCAGCGGAAATGGGCCCCAACTCGCCTGGAGGTGAGAACCTCCTGTATTTTCTCGAGTTGCGGCAGGTTCTCTCGACTTACGACGGGGACCTCAGGGACCCGCTTTAGTGGCCTAAGGAAAGGCCAGTCGCCATGCGAGTTGCTCGGGGGCCTCTCAGGATTCCTCTCCCGTCGATGCCGGGCCTAAGATCTTGTGTGGAGTGTGGAGTGGTGCCGGAACCTGAGGAATCCTCTCCGGTGCTGACATGGATCTTGGGGTACTTCTGGAGTCTCCACAGGGAGTCAGTCCTCGTCTCGATTGGGGGCATACACGTGCGCTTTCCTCCCGAGCTGTAGCAGCAGTGTCACGCTTCCCTTCGCGTGGATCAAGGGATCTGTGGCTTTCCTCGAGGCTTTCCCAAGAGGCTTCCCACGAGGCTTTCCCACACAGGGCTGTCCCACGTGCCACCGTGGTGTGAGTCGATCCTCAGCTTGAAAGTCGACGCAGCGCTGGGAAAACAGGTTTCCCTGGAATGGACTGAGACATCTGGAGGACTCTGGGATTGGGGCACGACCCTGGAGTTCCTCTCGCCTTTCCTGTGGAGAGCGCCTCCTCTTGAGATGGCGACGGAAATGCCGGGAATTCTTTCCCGACCACGCAGGGAAAGGATCCCTCCTCTCGAGCTAGGAGGCGGAAACGGGGCTCCTCTGGATGTGGGCGGGACTCTCGTGCTTCCTCTCGAGTGAGAGACGGTAATGTCGGGGAACTTCTTGAGTTGCAGCATTGGTGTGAAGGACCCTTTGTAAGTTCCAGAGGTTAGGTGTGATTAGCCTCGAGACGGCCTCAGCGAAAATGGGCCTCATCTCGCCTGGATGGGAGAATCTCCTGGATTTTCTCGAGTTGCGGCAGGTGCTCTCGACTTACGACGGGGACCTCAGGGCACCCGCTCTGGTGGCTCAGGTAAGGCCAGTCCCCATGCGAGATGCTCGGGGGCCTCTCGGGATTCTTCCTCCGTCGATGCAGGGGCCTAAGATATTGTGTGGAGTGGGTGCCGGAACCTGAGGATTCCTCTCCAGTGTTACGTGGATCGTGGGTACTTCTGGTGTCTCCCCAGGGGAGTCAGTCCTCGTCTCGAGTGGGGGCATGCACGTGCGCTTTCCTCCGAGCTGTAGGAGCAGTGTCACGCTTCCCTTCGGGTGTATGAAGGGATCTGTGGCTTTCCCTCGAGGCTTTCCCACGAGGCTTTCCCACGAGGCTTTCCCACAGGGCTGTTCCACGTGCCACCGTGGTTGTGAGTCGATCCTCGTCTTGAAAGTCGACGCAGTGCACGGAAAACAGGTTTCCCTGTAATGGACTGAGACATCTGGGGGACTCTGGGAATGATGGCACGAACCTAGAGTTCCTCTCTCCTTTCCTGTGGAGAGCGCCCCTCTTGAGATGCGACGGGAATGCCGGGAATTCTTTCCCGAGCACGCAGGGAAAGGATCGCCCCTCTCGAGCTAGGAGGCGGAAACGGGCTCCTCTGGATGTAGGCGGGACTCACGTGCTTCGTCTCGAGTGGAGACGGGTATGTCGTAGAACTTCTTGAGTTGCAGCAAGGGTGTGAAGGACCCGTTGGAAGTTCCAGAGGTAGGTGTGATTAGCCTCGAGACGCCTCGTGTAAATGGGCCTCATCTCGCTGGAGGGGAGAACCTCTTGGATTTTCTCGAGTTGCGGCAGGTGCTCTCGACTTACGACAGGGACCTCAGAGACCCGCTCTGGTGGCCTCAGGAAACACCAGTCCCCATGCGAGTTACTCAGGGCCCTCTCGGGGTTCCTCTCCCGTCGATGCCAGGGGCCTAAGACCTTGTGTGGAGTCGGTGCCGGAACCTGAGGATTCCTTTGCAGTGCTGACAAGGATCTTGGGGTACTTCTCCAGTCTCCCCACGGGAGTCAGTCCTCATCTCGAGTGGGGCATGCACGTGCGCTTTCCTCCCGAGCTGTAGCAGCAGTGTCACGCTTCCCTTCGCGTGGATCAAGGTATCTGCGGCTTTCCCTCGAGGCTTTCCACGAGTCTTTTCCACGAGGCTTTCCCACGAGACTTTCCCAAAGGCTGTCCCACGTGCCACCGTGTTGTGTGTCGATCCTAGGCTAGAAAGTTGAGGCAGTGCAGGAGAAACAGGTTTCCATGGAATGGACTGAGACATCTGGGGGCCTCTGGGAATGGGTGCACGAATCTGGAGTTCCTCTCGCCTTTCCTGTGGAGAGCGCCTCCTCTTGAGATGAGACGGGAACTCCGGGAATACTTGACCGACCACTCAGTGAAAGGATCCCTCCTCTCGAGCTAGGAGGCAGTAACGGGGCTCCTCTGGATGTGGGCGGGACTCTCGGGCTTCCTCTCGAGTGGAGACGGGTATGTGGGGGAGCTTCTTGAGTTGCAGCAAGGGCGTGAAGGACCCTTTGTAAGTTCCATAGGTTAGGTGTGATTAGCCTCGAGATGCCTCAGCGGTAATGGGCCTCATCTCGCCTGGGAGGTAGAACCTCCTGGATTTTCTCGAGTTGCGGCAGGTGCCCTCGACTTACGACGGGGACCTCAGGGACCCGCTCTGGTGCCCTCAGGAAAGGCCAGGCCCATGCGAGTTGCTCGGGGGCCTCTTGGGATTCCTCTCCCGTCTATGCCGGGGCCTAAGACCTTGTGTGGAGTCGGTGCCAGAACCTGAGGATTCCTCTCCGGTGCTGACATGGATCTTTGGGTACTTCTGAGGTCTCCCCGGGGGAGTCAGTCCTCGTCTCGAGGGAGGCATGCACGTGGGCTTTCCTCCCGAGCTGTAGCAGCAATGTCACGCTTTCCTTCACGTGGATCAAGGGATCTGTGGCTTTCCCTCGAGGCTTTCACACGAGGCTTTCCCAAGAAGCTTTCCCACAGGGCTGTCCCACGTGCCACCGTGGTGTGAGTCGATCCTCGGCTAGAAAGTCGAGGCAGTGCAGGGAAACAGGTTTCCCTGGAATGGACTGAGACATCTGGGGGACTCTGCGAATGGTGGCACGACACTGGAGTTCCTCTCGCCTTTCCTGTGGAGAGCGCCTCCTCTTGAATTGCGATGGGAACTCGGTGAATTCTTTCCAGACAACGCACGGAAAGGATCCCACCTCTGGAGCTAAGATGCAGAAATGGGGCTCCTCTGGATGTGGGTGGGACTCTCGTGCTTCCTCTCCAGTGCAGACGGATATGTCGGAGAACTTCTTGAGTTGCAGCAAGGGTGTGAAGGACCCTTTGGAAGTTCCAGAGGTTAGGTGTGATTAGCCTCAAGACGCCTCAGCGGAAATGGGCCTCATCTTGCCTGGAGGGGAGATCCTCCTGGATTTTCTCGAGTTGCGGCAGGTGCTCTCGACTTATGATGGGGACCTCAGGGACCCGCTCTGGTGGACTCAGTAAAGGCCAGTCCACATGCGCGTTGCTCAGGGGCCTCTCGATTCCTCTCCCGTCGATGCCGGGGCCTACGACCTTGTTGTGAATTCGGTGCCGGAACTTGAGGATTCCTCTCCAGTGCTGACATGGATCTTGGGGTACTTCTGGAGTCTCCACAGGGGAGTCAGTCGTAGTCTCGAGTGGGGGCATGCACGTGCGATTTTCCTCCAGAATTGTAGCAGCAGTGTCACGCTTCCTTTCGCCGTGGATCAAGGGATCTATGGCTTTCCCTAGAGACTTTCCCACGAGGGGGCTTTCCCACGAGGCTTTCCCACAGGCTGTCCACGTGCCACCGTGGTGTGAGTCGATCCTCGGCTAGAAGTCAAGGCAGTGCAGGGAAAACAGGTTTCCCTGGAATGGACTGAGACATCTGGGGACTCTGCGAATGGTGGCACGACCCTTGAGTTCCTCTCGCCTTTCCTGTGGAGGAGCGCCTCATCTTGAGATGCGACGGGGAACGCCCGGGAATTCATTACCAACCACACAGGGAAAGGATCCCTCCTCTCGAGCTACGAGGCGGACACGGGGCTCCTCTGGATGTGAGCGGAGCTCTTGTGCTTCCTCTCGAGTGGAGAGGGGTATGTCATGGAAATTCTTGAGTTGCAGCAAGGGTGTGAAGGACCCTTTGGAAGTTCCAGAGATTAGGTGTGATTAGCCTCGAGACGCCTCAGCGAAATGGGCCTCATCTCGCCTGGAGGGCAGAACCTCCTGGATTTCTCGAGTTGCGGCAGGTGCCTCTCGACTTATGACAGGGACCTCAGGGACCGCTCTGGTGGCCTCAGGAAAGGCCAGTCCCCATGCGATTTGCTCGGGCCGCTCCGGATTCCTCTCCATCGATGCGGGCCCTAAGACCTTGTGTGGAGTCGGTGTCGGAAACTGAGAATTCCCTGCAGTGCTGACATCGC
>NW_017206630.1:0-4790 GCF_001704415.2 Capra hircus | reverse complement strand
GCTCCTTCCTGGAGAGCAGCCTAAAAGCAAGGCGTCTGGGCAGGCTAGCCCCCGGGCAGAGCAGCCTCGCGCCAGGAACTCTGCCAGATCGGGGCTCTGAGCAGAGCTAGAGCTCTGCCGTACTGGAGGCGCACTTAGCTCCGTGCAAGCAGGGCTTTCACTTGACGGGCTGGCTGCCTCCTCTTCCCCGAGAGGCTCGCTTCCCTGCTGGCTGTGCACTCGCCTATCAGGCGGGGCGCAGGGCTCCTCCAGCAGGTCTTGCCTCAGGGGCTGCTTCCCCTGAGTTGGGCTGTGGGCAGGAACCCCAGACACGCAGGATCAGGCCCCAACACACTGCACATGTCTCTGCTGGGGAGGAGAGTGCTAGGGAACCTACGTCTGTCATACACTTTCTGGGCTCAGAAAACCCCAGCCAGGGGCCTGGGAGCCTGGTGCTCTCGGTGCGGCGCTGATTCTAGGCGGCCTAGAAACCGCTGGAGGAGCCTGCAGTTGCCCTTCCCTTCCCTCTGACAGAGCTCTCACTGCTGAAGCCCTTGGCAGTGTGCAACCCACCACCCCTAAGCCTCCCCAACGACGCCTGGCACCTATGTGCAAAGGCAAGGCAGGATTGGAGCTGAGGCAAGGAAGGCACCAGTGGCGTCTCCCAGGCTCGCTCAGACAGCTCCTTCCTGGGGAGGGAGCCTAAAAGCAAGGCAAGTCTGGGCAAGGCGAGCCCCCGCCGAGCAGCCTCGCGCCAGAAACTCTGCCAGATCGGGGCTCTGAGCAGAGCTAGAGCTCTGCCGTACTGGAGGCCACTTAGCTCCGTGCAAGCAGGGCTTTCCTCTTGACTGGGCTCGGCTGCCTCTCTTTCTCCCGAGGAGGCTCGCTACACTGCTGGCTGTGCTCTCGCCTATCAGGCGGGCGCGCAGGGCTCCTCCAGCAGGTCTTGCCTCAGGGGCTGCTTCCCCTGAGTTGAGGCTGTGGGCGGGAACCCAGACACGCAGGATAAGGCCCAACCACCTGCACATGTCTCTGCTGGGAGGAGAGTGCTAGGGAACCTACGTCTCTCACACACTTTCTAGGCACCACGGAGTCAGCCTCTGGGAGTGTGGGGATGCAAAACCCAGCCAGGGGCCCTTGGAACCTGGTGCTCTCCGTGCGGAGCTTTGTCTGGGCGGCCAAGGAACCGCTGAAGGAGCCCTGCTGTTGCCTTCGCTTCCCTCTGACAGAGCTTTCACTGCTGGAGCCCTTGGCAGTGTGCAACCCACCAGCCCCTAAGCCCTCCTCAAGGACGCTTGGGACCTAAGTGCAAAGGCAAGGCAGGGGTAGAGCTGAAGCCAGGAAGGCGCCAGTGGCGTTTCCGAGCCTCACACAGCCTGCTCCTTCCTGGGGAGGGAGCCTTAAAGCAAGGCAAGTCTGCGCAAGGCTCGCCTATGGCAGAGCATCTTGGTGCCAGGAACTCTGCCAGATCGGGCCTCTGAACAGAGCTAGAGATCTGCCGTACTGGAGTCGCACTTAGCTTCGTGTAAGCAGGGATTTCAGCTTGACGGGGACTTGCTGCCTCCTCTTCCCCGAGGAGGCTCGCTTCCCTGCTGGCTGTGCACTCGCCTATCAGGCGGGGGCGCAGGGCTCCTCCAGCAGGTCTTGCCTCAGGGGCTGCTTCCCCTGAGTTGGGGCTGTGGGCAGGAACCCAGACACGCAGGATCAGGCCCCAAACACCTGCACATGTCTCTGCTGGGGAGGAGAGTGCTAGGGAACCTACGTCTGTCATACACTTTCTGGGCACCCAAGGAATCAGCCTCCGTGTGTGCGGGGCTGAAAACCCCAGCCAGGGGACCTGGGAGCCTGGTGCTCTCCGTGTGGCGCTGAATCTGGCGGCCAAGCAACCGCTGGAGGAGCCCTGCAGTTGCCCTTCCCTTCCCTCTGACAGAATTCTCACTGCTGGAGCCCTTGGCAGTGTGCAACCCACCAGCCCCTAAGCTCTCCTTAAGGAGGACTGGGACCTAAGTGCAAAGGCAAGGCAGGATTGGAGCTGAGGCAAGAAAGGCGCCAGTGGCGACTCCCAGGCTCCTGCTGCCTGCTCCTTCCTGGAGAGGCAGCCTAAAAGCAAGGCAAGTCTGGGCAAGGCTAGCCCCCGGCAGAGCAGCCTCGCGCCAGGAACTCTGCCAGATCGGGGCTCTGAGCAGAGCTAGAGCTCTGCCGTACTGGAGGCGCACTTAGCTCCGTGCAAGCAGGGCTTTCAACTTGACGGGGCTGGGCTGCCTCCTCTTCCCCCGAGGAGGCTCGCTTCCCTGCTGGCTGTGCACTCGCCTATCAGGCGGGGGCGCAGGGCTCCTCCAGCAGGTCTTGCCTCAGGGGCTGCTTCCCCTGAGTTGGGGCTGTGGGCAGGAACCCAGACACGCAGGATCAGGCCCCAACCACCTGCACATGTCTCTGCTGGGGAGGAGAGTGCTAGGGAACCTACGTCTGTCATACACTTTCTGGGCACCCAAGGAATCAGCCTCCGTGTGTGCGGGGCTGAAAACCCCAGCCAGGGGCCCTGGAGCCTGGTGCTCTCTGTGCGGCCCTGATTCTAGGCGGCCTAGAAACCGCTGGAGGAGCCCTGCAGTTGCCCTTCCCTTCCCTCTGACAGAGTTCTCACTGCTGAAGCCCTTGGCAGTGTGCAACCCACCGCCCCCTAAGCCCTCCCCAACGACGCCTGGCACCTATGTGCAAAGGCAAGGCAGGATTGGAGCTAAGGCAAGGAAGGCACCAGTGGCGTCTCCCAGGCTCGCTCAGACAGCTCCTTCCTGGGGAGGGAGCCTAAAAGCAAGGGCAAGTCTGGGCAAGGCGAGCCCCCGGCCGAGCAGCCTCGCGCCAGAAACTCTGCCAGATCGGGGCTCTGAGCAGAGCTAGAGCTCTGCCGTACTGGAGGCCCACTTAGCTCCGTGCAAGCAGGGCTTTCCTCTTGACTGGGCTCGGCTGCCTCCTCTTCTCCCGAGGAGGCTCGCTACACTGCTGGCTGTGCTCTCGCCTATCAGGCGGGCGCGCAGGGCTCCTCCAGCAGGTCTTGCCTCAGGGGCTGCTTCCCTTGAGTTGAGGCTGTGGGCGGGAACCCAGACACGCAGGATAAGGCCCCAACCACCTGCACATGTCTCTGCTGGGAGGAGAGTGCTAGGGAACCTACGTCTCTCACACACTTTCTAGGCACCCACGGAGTCAGCCTCTGGGAGTGTGGGGATGCAAAACCCAGCCAGGGGCCCTTGGAACCTGGTGCTCTCCGTGCGGAGCTTTGTCTGGGCGGCCAAGGAACCGCTGAAGGAGCCCTGCTGTTGCCCTTCGCTTCCCTCTGACAGAGCTTTCACTGCTGGAGCCCTTGGCAGTGTGCAACCCACCAGCCCCTAAGCCCTCCTCAAGGACGCTTGGGACCTAAGTGCAAAGGCAAGGCAGGGGTAGAGCTGAAGCCAGGAAGGCGCCAGTGGCGTTTCCGAGCCTCACACAGCCTGCTCCTTCCTGGGGAGGGAGCCTTAAAGCAAGGCAAGTCTGCGCAAGGCTCGCCTATGGCAGAGCATCTTGGTGCCAGGAACTCTGCCAGATCGGGCCTCTGAACAGAGCTAGAGATCTGCCGTACTGGAGTCGCACTTAGCTTCGTGTAAGCAGGGATTTCAGCTTGACGGGGACTTGCTGCCTCCTCTTCCCCGAGGAGGCTCGCTTCCCTGCTGGCTGTGCACTCGCCTATCAGGCGGGGGCGCAGGGCTCCTCCAGCAGGTCTTGCCTCAGGGCTGCTTCCCCTGAGTTGGGGCTGTGGGCAGGAACCCAGACACGCAGGATCAGGCCCCAAACACCTGCACATGTCTCTGCTGGGGAGGAGAGTGCTAGGGAACCTACGTCTGTCATACACTTTCTGGGCACCCAAGGAATCAGCCTCCGTGTGTGCGGGGCTGAAAACCCCAGCCAGGGGACCTGGGAGCCTGGTGCTCTCCGTGTGGCGCTGAATCTGGGCGGCCAAGCAACCGCTGGAGGAGCCCTGCAGTTGCCCTTCCCTTCCCTCTGACAGAATTCTCACTGCTGGAGCCCTTGGCAGTGTGCAACCCACCAGCCCCTAAGCTCTCCTTAAGGAGGACTGGGACCTAAGTGCAAAGGCAAGGCAGGATTGGAGCTGAGGCAAGAAAGGCGCCAGTGGCGACTCCCAGGCTCCTGCTGCCTGCTCCTTCCTGGAGAGGCAGCCTAAAAGCAAGGCAAGTCTGGGCAAGGCTAGCCCCCGGCAGAGCAGCCTCGCGCCAGGAACTCTGCCAGATCGGGGCTCTGAGCAGAGCTAGAGCTCTGCCGTACTGGAGGCGCACTTAGCTCCGTGCAAGCAGGGCTTTCAACTTGACGGGGCTGGGCTGCCTCCTCTTCCCCCGAGGAGGCTCGCTTCCTGCTGGCTGTGCACTCGCCTATCAGGCGGGGCGCAGGGCTCCTCCAGCAGGTCTTGCCTCAGGGGCTGCTTCCCCTGAGTTGGGGCTGTGGCAGGAACCCAGACACGCAGGATCAGGCCCCAACCACCTGCACATGTCTCTGCTGGGGAGGAGAGTGCTAGGGAACCTACGTCTGTCATACACTTTCTGGGCACCCAAGGAATCAGCCTCCGTGTGTGCGGGGCTGAAAACCCCAGCCAGGGCCCTGGGAGCCTGGTGCTCTCGTGCGGCGCTGATTCTAGGCGGCCTAGAAAACCGCTGAGGAGCCCTGCAGTTGCCCTTCCCTTCCCTCTGACAGAGCTCTCACTGCTGAAGCCCTTGGCAGTGTGCAACCCACCACCCCCTAAGCCCTCCCAACGACGCCTGGCACCTAAT
>NW_017206629.1:0-18317 GCF_001704415.2 Capra hircus | reverse complement strand
TTAATTGACAAATTTATAATTATTTCCTTGAATCTTGGCTTCTTGGAAGGTGATAACGCCTTTGCTTTCTCACTGCATAATCTAAAAGCTGTATTTCATAAATTGGTTTAAATGTTTAAAATATCATAAATAAAGACTTTGGGATGGATAAAATATTAACTGGGCTTCCCAGTGACTCAGCAGTAAAGACTCTGCCTACAATACAAGAGACTTCGGAGGTTCCATGGGTTCCATCCCTAGGCTAGGAAACCCTCTCGAGAAGGAAATGGCAACTCACTCCAATATTCTTGCCTGGAAATCCCATGGACAAAGGAAACTGCTGAGCTATAGTCCATGGGGTCGCAAAAAGTTGGACATGACTGAGCACAGACACCACACAATATTAGTCACTTATATTAGTATTTTGACAAATACTTGCTTATTTAAAAGAACATATTTTAAAAACTAGTATGCAAATTCCCTGGAGGAGGGCATGGCAACCCTCTCCAGTATTCTTGCCTGGAGAATCCCCATGGACAGAGGTACGTGGTAGGCTAGAGTCCATTCGGTCCAAAAGAGTCAGAAACGACTTAGTGACTGAGTACATGCAGTTGGGATTTATGCGCAAGGGTGCAAATAAAGAAATAATTTTTCATACAATAATTCTAAAGTTTATTTTAAAATTAATAAATATCTGGAAAAGTTTAAAGATGAATAAATAGCAAAAAATAGTGACTGTTATATCAAATAAATAGACAGCACAGCCTCCATAGGTTAAGGAATTAGGATTTCACATATTTTGATGATACATACATCAATATCCTCATCTGTGAAACAAGGATAACTGCCGGGGGCCAGCATGAGGAACTCCGCCCACGGCAAAGGTCATGAGGAAGGAGGCTTGGCATACCAAAGGCATGATCAAGCTCAGGAAACCCCCTGTTCCGAGCATCTAACCCCAAAACCAGAGTCTGTTTTATGCGCTCACCTACACCTCTGACTTAATGGGGGGCTCTCCCCCCATAACCGTTTCTCTCGGAGAAGGAGTAAACGTGCAGCTCCAAGGCAATAAAAATTCTTGGGCGTGACAAGAGTGTTTCAGCTTACGGACTCCTCTGAAGGTTATCTAGCCCGCCTGTATAGGTTCGTCCGTCCACATGTGATTGTTTACAGCCTCCCAGTCTGAGAGGCATGAGATGTTTTAGACTTACTAAAGGCAAATTCTTTCGGGGAGTTGGAGATTATTAGTATAGTGGGTTGGTTAGGAATTATATTGGTGAAGGGTTTTTCATTTGTTGTGTCAATAATTGCTGCTAATTCCCTGCTTTGGGTGGGACAAGGATGTCTCAGGTCAAACCTCTCTGCTGACAGACTCGCTTGTGTGACAGGATTATCCATACTCCTGCCACATGATTGTTTACTACCTCTTAACCATAAACAGCACAGAGAGCTTTGGAGTATTTTGAAAGTCTTAATTAGCATAGGGCTTTTTCTTCTTGTTGAGTCAATGATTGCCACCAGGCCTCCATATCCTTAGGCACCTGGGAATATATTAATCAATGTATTTGGAATATAGTAAAGGGAATATAGTAGTTTTTGATGTTAGCAATACTAGACTTTTTGAGTTAATGGATTTTCTTTTATAATAGATCACTGTACTTTGTTATAAATCACTGTGTCCTTGTTATGTAAAAATGTAACTTTATCACTAACTTAAGACTAAATAGATCGTAAGGGGAGCATTGGTGAAAGGATTTTCATTTGTTGGGCTGATGTTTTCTGCTAAATCTCCATGTTCCCTAGCCTTTATAATGAATATAACTAGCATATAGGAAGAAGTAAGTATTACCCTTTAAGCATATAGGAGAAATAAGCATTAACCTTTAATCATGTTAACCTTGGGTTAAATAAATTCCTTTCTTGATTGTGACTCACTACACCCTCACCCTATAGGAATGTAACTTTATTTGGAGGGTGGTGCCTGGTTTAAGAAAAAACACCTTTGGAAGAAATAAGTTTTTGGTTATCAGAAAGAAAGGACCATAAAATCCCTAAGACCTTTTTCTGTGAAGCATCTGATTTTGATAAAGGTCAGGACTGCTGATCCCCACGTGACTCTGTATTCATCCCTATGTGTTACACAAGGTATATAAGCAAACCTAAAAATAAAGAAAATGGGATCAGTTTCCAGAAAGACTGATTCCCCCATGTCGCTTCTTTCTTGCTCCCGTTTTCTCTGGCTGAATTCCTATCTGGATTCAGCCTCCTTTTCTCCACTACACTATCTCCTACTACACTATCCGTTTCTAATCTCTCTCTATATCTGTAATTAAATATGTATTTTTCCAAAGACGCCAACGCTGTCCCCCCACCTTCGAATCACCCTGGATCCACCGGGGCTGGACCCCGGCAGATAACAGTATCTGCTTCATAGGCTTCTAAAATGGAGGAGTTAGTGTTTGAAAAAGAATTAAATGGTCTCTAACATAAAGTAAAAGCTAAAGTTAGTGTCATATGTAATGCATAAGTTATTTTATTTACATAAATTGTCATGTCTTTAAAAACTTCTGCATTAAATGATATTAAAGAAGGGACTTGAACAGTCTATTTTGCTTGTGGGGTTAATCCCATGAATCCTGAGTGATAAAATTGAAAAGAACCTCACATACACACACCCACACTGTGTATACACAGACACTGATACCTGAGTTCAGGAAAAACTGGTGAAATCTGAATAAGGTCTTAGATTGTACCAAGGTCTGTTTCTCAGTTTGGGGGCTGCTCTATTGTTATGTAAGATGTTATCATTGGGAGAAGGGTAGACATGATTTCTCTGTACTAATTTGACAACCTTCTAGGAGTCTATAATAGTTTCAAATTTTAATAGTTAAAACATTCTGAGTTTAGAAAAGTTCTCTATAAGTGCTATATTATGACCAAATCCACAAACTCAATCTCAACTGTCTGCATCATCATGTGTTTACCTTCAAGGAGTGAATAGGGCTGACCACATAATTTGAAGGGCCCAGTAACCTCAGATATGCAGATGAAACCATCGTTATGGCAGAAAGCAAAGAGGAACTAAAGAGCCTCTTAAAACTGAGAGTGAAAAAGCTGACTTAAAATTCAACATTCAAAAAGCTAAGATCATGGCATCTGGTCCCATCACTTCCATGACAAATAGATGGGGAAACAATTGAAACAGTGACTTTATTTCCTTGGGCTCCAAAATCACTGCAGATGGTGACTGCAGCCATAAAATTAAAAGAAGTTTGCTCCTTGGAAGAAAAGCTTTGACCAACCTAGCCAGCATATTAAAAAGCAGACACATTACTTTGGCAACAAAGGTCTGTCTAGTGAAAGCTATGGTTTTTCCAGTAGTCATGGATGTGAAAGTTGGACTAAAAAGAAAGCTGAGCACTGATAAATTGATGCTTTTGAACTGCAGTGCTAGAGAAGACTCTTGAGAGTCCCTTGGACTACAAGGAGACCAAACCAGTCAATTCTAAAGGAAATCAACCCTGAATATTCATCAGAAGGATTGATGCTGAAGCTGAAACTCCAATACTTTGGCCACCTGATGCAAAGAACTGACTCATTAGAAAAGACCCTGATGCTGGGAAAGATTGAAGGCAGGAGGAAAAGGGACGAAAGAGTATGAGATGGTTGGATGGCATCACTGACTCGATGGACATGAGTTTGAGCAAGCTCTGGGAGTTGGTGATGGACAGGGAAGCCTGGAGCACTGCAGTCCACGGGTTCACAAAGAGTCGGACATGACTGAGTGACTGAACTGAGTGAAGAATGAAAATGCAGGGCCTCTGGTTCAGAATTATTCAGAATTTTAAGATGGTAACAGCAGAGCATGAAGCAGGTGTGACGCCCTCCCAGGGGGATATCTTGGTGAGTTGGATTGCACAGGTCACATGACCAAGAACCTGCCCATGTCACCAGCACCCCTCCCCACCTCAGCGAGCTAGAGACACTCACTCATTCTGAAGTCAGCTTTGTTACCTAACAAAATACTGGATATATGGATGAAATAAAAAAACAAATTTTAAAAAAAGCAGTTAAGTTCACTTAAAACTTAACAGGGTTTCTAACTAAAATGAAAAAATGTATTTATCTGGGAGACAAAGACATAAAATGCAAAATATCTCTTTTGTGCTGGAAAACTTATATGACGTTTCATAAACCATCACCAAAGAGGCTTTGACAGCACCACCTCTGCAATTTGGACCCATTTACCCATGAGGACAATATTGAAAAATCAGACATGCAGTAGTTTGCAGTCCCTTTGACTATTCAAATACTATGTCTTAAATAAGAACAGATATAGATAACAAATTTTGATAACTTTGTTTTAAAAAGTGATAAGAATAAATTAAAACCTCCTATATGTGTAGTTTTCTCTGGGATTTTATCTCTCTTTACTTCTTCCATCTTGAAATAGACCTCAGCCCCAGCTTTACCCTCCTTCATTACGGAGCAGGACCCTATGGGGCCTTCGTACATATCCTCTGCTTTAGCTCTTCTTTGAAGTACCTGGATGTGTTCAGTCGCTAAGTCATGTCCAATTCTTTGCGACCCCATGGACTGCAGCATGCCAGGCTCCTCTGTCCTCCACTATTTCCTGGAGATTGCTCAAATTCGTGTCCATTGAGTAGGTGATGGTACTGAACCATCTCAGCCTCTGTCACCCCCTTCTCCTCCTGCCTTCAATCTTTCCTAGCATCAGGGTCTTTTCTAATGAATTTGCTCTTCTCATCAGGTGGCCACCCGCTCCAGTGTTCTTGCCTGGAGAATCCCAGGGACGGGGGACCCTGGTGGGCTGCTGTCTATGGGGTCGCACAGAGTCGGACATGACTAAAGCGACTTAGCAGCAGCAGCAGCAGCAGCAGGTGGCCAAAGTATTGGAGTTTCAGCTTCAGCATCAGTCCTTCCAATGAATATTCAGGGTTGATTTTCTTTAGGACTGACTGATTTGATCTCCTTGCAGTCCAAGGGCCTTTCAAGACTCTCCTCCAGCACCACAATTCAAAAACATCAATTCTTCAGTACTCAGCCTGCTTTACAGTTCAACTCTCACCTCGATGCATGACTATTGGATAAACCGTTTCTTTGATTATATGGACCTTTGTCGGCAAAGTGATGTCTCTGTTTTTTAACACACTGTCTAGGTTTGTCATAGCTTTTCTTCTAAGAATGAAGCATCTTTTAATTTTGTGACTGCAGTCACCATCCACAGTGGTTTTGGAGCCCAAGGAAGTAAAATCTGTCACTGTTTCCACTTTTTTCCCCATCTATTTGCTATGGAGTGATGGGACTAGATACCATAATCTTAGTTTTTGAATGCTGAGTTTTAAACCAAAAACTCTCCTTTTGTGAAACTCTCCACTTTCACCTTCATCAAGAGGCTCTTTAGTTCCTCTTCACTTTCTGCCATGAAAGTGGTATCATTTGCATATCTGAGGTTGTTGATATTTCTCCTGGCAATCTTGATTCTGACTTGTGATTCATTCAGCCTGGTATTTCACATAATGCATTCTACATGTAAGTTAAATAAGCATGGTGACAATACACAGCCTTGACATGTTCCTTTCCCAATTTTGAACCATTCTATTGTTCCATGTCCAGTTTGAACTGTTGCTTCTTGACCTGCTACCTGCATACAAGTTTCTCAGGAGACAGGTGAAGTGGTCTGGTACTCCTATCTCTTTAACAATTTTCCACAATTTGTTGTGATCCACACAAAGGCTTTAGTGTAGTCAATGAAGCAGAAGTATATGTTTGGTTTTTTTTAATTCCCTTGGTTTTTCCACCATCTTATGAATGTTGCCAATCTGATCTCTGGTTCCTCTGCCTCTTTGAAACTCAGCTTGTATATTTGGAAGTTCTCGATCCAGGTACTGCTGAAGGCTAGCTTGAAGGATTTTGATCATTACCTTGCTAACATGTGAAATGAACAGAATTGTATGGTAGTCTGAACATTCTTTGGCACTAACATTCTTTGGGATTGGAATGAAACCTGACCTTTTCCAGGCCTGTGACCACTGCTGAGTTTTCCAAATTTGCTGAGGGACTGAGTGAAACACTTTAATAGCACCATTTTAAACAGCTCAGGTGGAATTCCATCACCTCCACTAGCTTTGTTCATAGTAATACTTCCTTCCTGGAGTACTTAGGTAACTGTATTTGATGCACATTTCCAGAGTTGTTATACAGATGTGAAAACCTCCGTGAAAATGGAAAATGTTAACTACTGGATGACCATAAGTACACAGCCTCAAGCCTCCTGGAGTCAAAGGAGCATGTTAATTCCTGTGACACCATCCACCATCAGCTAATCAGAGAATTATGATCACACAGCCTGCTCCCTCTCCTCCCTCACCAGACCTTTAAAAACGCTTTGCTGAAGCTCGTTGGGAGATCAGGGTTTTGGGGGCTGCAGTCACTCTTCTCCTTCTGTAGCCTTGTGAAAAATCTTTCTCTGGTCCAGACTGATGTTTTGGTTTGTTTGGGCTCATTGTGCACAGAATCTTGTGCTAACACTTTCGTACTCAACAGCCAAGGTTAGTTGTGAAGAATGACATATCTTTAAAATCTTTTACTGGTAATTGCTACATACATAAGCCAAGTCACATTTCCTCTAATTCTGAGACATACTTGCAAATCAATATTTTGGTGAACATATTTCAGGTATCAATATATATATATATTTTTTTTAATTCTGAAAAAATGCAAGAATTAGTATCTTCCACTGAAACTTTTTTTCTTTTGCCTTGCAGCAAAGAATTTAAATTTCATTCCAGAAGTACTTTCTTTAAAGTTGTAACCTTTACACCACCCTACAGGATTTAATGAAATGCCAGGAGTCATACAAATAAAGATACAATTACTTAACTAATTTACAATGTTCAAGTCCCTATGAAATGTACTGTAGGCTAATTCAGTTTGAACATCATCTAAAAGATATTTACTTCCAGAAGCATCAGAAAACCTGTGTTTATGCAAGTTCAAGAAAAACTTATTAACAAGCTGAAGTGTGTGCAAGATTTTAAATAAGTGCATCTCTTATAAATTCATAACATATAGGAGATATTTGTCAATAATATTAATGTAAAGACTATTCATTTTTGTCTAATTTCCTCACAAGGAGTCTAAATTATAAAAATTATATAAATGATTTGCATCTTTATAACATTTAATATTTTCTCTCAAAATGACCTTGTATAACCACTTATTTGATCAAATTAATTTAAATATGTTTAGAGAACTATTTTGTCAACTATCATACCTGGTAAAAGATTTGACAGAAAAATGTATTTTTATAAGTGAGTTCATATGTGTGTGTAGAAAATCACCTACTGGGTTTTTCCAAAGGTGGCAGTTATAACCATGCCATTTAGGAGAAAACATGTGGATCTGGATCTGGCTCTATAAAAGTAAGAGTCAATAAATTAAATTTAAAAAAAAGAAAGACTACTGGTGTCTATTGTATATATTTTTGCTTGTTAATGAATATATAAATTTATTGTCATCATTGTGACCAATGGATATTTCCTCTTAAACATATCATGATTAATTTAACCAATCTCCTGTTGAAAAACATGTAAGTTTTTCCAGCTTTTCACTGGGATAAACTGCTCCAGTATGTCTTTATAATCACACTTAACACACTTTTCATTTTAACTGAAGACAAACTGCTGAAATTGAATTGACAGAATAAAGGTCATGAGCCTGAAGTGTCTTTTATATCAAATGGGAGTAAATAAAGTTGACCCTCTGCACTATAATCTATGATAGTGTTCCATGTCATTTATAAAAGAAATGTTGCAGGTAAGTTATATCTCATATGATTCATTGATTTACTTACTAGTAAGGTCAACTATGTCACATTTACTTATTTGCCTTTGATATGTTTCCTTTTCTAATTAATCTATTTCATTTCTATGCTATTTTTCTATTTCACACACAAACTTTTCATATTAATTTATAAAATCTCCTTATTTGTTAAATATATTAGAGTGATCTTTCACCCATGATACTGGCTATGATGCACTGGCTTTCTTTATTTTCTTTAACTTTGATTTCTCTGCTTCCATTTTGATTGTAGTTTTTGCTGTCAAATCTATGGCTTTTATTCTTCATATATTTTTATTTCTGATCTTTTGGTAATGTCAGCTACAAAGTGGTGCTTGCAAAGGGCCTTTGCCATCTACCTCTGTGAGGACTGAATCCTGTACTTCTGCAGCTGTTGACCTTTGATTCGCCCTGAAGGCAGCTCAGAGTAGAGAATGAATCACTTTGTACGCTAGGGAAACTGGAGAACAGGTCTTGTAATAGTTATTTTCAGGAACTGATTTCAAGATCCCAATGCTTTGTTGTTCAGTCTCTAAGTTATGTCTGACTCTTTGCAACCCCATGAACTGCAGCACTCCAGGCTTCCCTGTCCTTCACTGTCTCAGAGAGGTTGCTCAAACTCATGTCCATTGGTCAGTGATGCCTTCCAACCAGCTCATTCTCTGTTGCTCCTTTCTCCTCTTGCCCTCGATCTTTCCCTGTATCAGAGTCTTTTCCAATGAGCTGGCTCTTTGCATCAGGTGTCCAAAGTATTGGAACTTCAACTTCAGCATCTTTTTTTCCAATGAATATTCAGAGTTGACTTCCTTTAGGATTGACTGATTTGATCTCCTTGCTGTCCAAGGGACTCTCAAGAGTCTTTCCCACCACTCTTCGAAAGCATTAATTCTTCAGCCCTTGGCCTTCTTTATGTATGATCCATCTCTCACATCCATACACACTACTGGAAAAACCATAGCTTTGACTATATGGACCTTTGTCTCTGTTTTTTAATATGGTCTTATGTTTAACATAGCTTTTTTCCAAGGAGCAAGCATTTTTAATGTCATGGCTGCATTCACCATCCACAGTGATCGTGAAGCCTGAGAAAATAAAATCTGTCGCTCTTTCCATTTTTTCCCATCTATTTACCATGGAGTGATGGGACTGGATGCCATAATCTTAGTCTTATGAATGCTGAGTTTTAACCCAGCTTTTTCACTCTCCTCTTTGATCTTCATCAAGAGGGTCTTTAGTTTCTCTTCACTTTCTGCCATTAGGGTGGCATCATCTGCATATCTAAGGTTGTTAATATTTCTCCCAGGAATCTTGATTCCATTTTGTGATTCATCTAGCCCAGCTTTTGCATGATGTACTTTGCATATAAGTTAAATGAGCAAGGTGGCACTATATTGCCTTGATGTACTCCTTTCCCAATTTTGAACCAGTTTGTTGTTCCATTTTCAGTTCTAATGTTGCTTCTTGACCTGCATACAGGTTTCTCTGGGACAGTTAAGATGGTATAGAATTCCAAACTCTTTAAGAATTGTCCACAGTTTGAATTCTCCAAATGTCTACAAGAGATTCAATTGTTGCATCTCCTCATATTTTAGAAAAGCACTAAATCCTTTCATGATGACATCAGCTCTTCATGACTAGCGGACAACTTTTTGTAAAATAAGAATTTGATTACATTGAACTCTTCCTTCACCAAAATCTTGTATATTGACCTTCCCCTACTACCTCTTTGGGGCAGTTTCTCACAGATATCACAAATGTCTCCTAGGCTGCAGTCCTCATTTTGCCCCAAATAAAATTTAACTCACAACTTTCACAGTGTGCGTCTTTTTTAGTGGACACTTAATAACTGTTTTATAGCATAGCAATGTTGCCTACACTTGGCCTCTGTTCACCAGTGACAAATAGAAACATGGAGACATATATTTGAATGAAGCAGAAAAGAATAGCTTCATTGTTTTGCCAGGTCAAGGGGGCTGGCATGGGATAACGTCCTCAAGACTGTCCCACCCTGAGGGGCTAGTGAAGAGTCTTATGCTGTTCAAGGAGCAGAGTGTGGTCACCTCATGGATGTTCTTCTGATTGATTGGTGGTGAGATAATTGAGAGCTAGCATGATCAACCCTCTGGTTCCAAATGGTCTGGGCTTACATGCTTGTGCACAGCCTACAGTTAATTTCTCTCACCTGGTGAGGGTTTCAGTACCAGCAAAACATCTCAAAGGACATGTTGTTAGAAGTTATCTGACATGTGTCAGAATTTATCTATAGTCCTTAAGGCAGAACTAAAAGTTCTTGACTTTGTTCAGTGGCTAAAATATTACTAATTTGTCTTGCTTGTCTATTTTCCTTTCTGCATTTTCTCACTTCTTTGATTACATTTATTCAGATTTTCTATAGGCAAAAGGCAGGTGGAAGACATGCGTGGGAGTCTATTCTGGGAAGTAAGGCCTCATAGGGCCCTGCTTGGTTATAGTAATAGTAACTGAAATACATCAAACATTTTTTTCCTGATAAATATAGTGTTTTATTTTCCATTTTATAAGTATCCTTTCTTTCACTTTGATTCATATTGAACTCATTTGATGAAACTGAGAAGGTAACATATATCTTTGTTTTATATCCAAGTATGTAACAATTGCCCCAGTTTTACTTTTGAATATTTAATATTTTTTCTATTAAAATCAGACTTGTGGTTTGTAGATTCTCACTTCTGTTTCTTTGATCTCAGTTTTTATTCATGAACTAATGTCACACTGGTCTAATGCTATAGAAGTATATTTTAACATCTTTTTAACTTCTTTTTAGGGCTAGGGCTCTCTCATTTCTTTGCTAAAGCACAATAAGCTGGGTGAATCCCGTCCATTTATTTTTCCAGTGCATGTTGTCAAAAAGAGTCTACATAATGCTTTATAATTATCATATAACTAGTAGAAAAATCAGTTAAAATATTAATAAATAGAAGAAAAATAAGAAAACTCAGGGCTTACACAAACTTAGAGCAGTTGGTTTTCCTATCAATTTACATTAATGTAGTCCAGAAAGTAATTCTCCTAAGGAAAATAATCATTTCCTTGTTGCATCAATCTCATGTAATTTGAAGGATAATAAAATGGGGCAATGCATATAAATTGCTTATGAGTGCCTAGTACATGAGTATTCAGCTCCATACATTAGGCTATGTCTAGTACTATCATCAATATTATTATCCATGTGTATGTGTAACCACTGTAATAGTTTTGCTTAAGCCAACATGATACTTGTAGAAATGAATCATATAGGATAGATTACATCAAATATACATTATTTTTTAAATATAATTTGATTCTTAAATATCAACAGCATCTAATAAATATAACTGTTATTTGAACATCTTTGTATACTAGTTTTGACAATTTAGTTGCTGCATTGCACCCTTTTCTAAGCCTGGATTGTTGTCCCACTTAGTACCCTACCTAATTGCCTTATTTAACTGGTGTCATGACTTGCATGTGCTAATTCTTCTCACAGAGTCTCATTCCCCTCATTTCTATATCTGATCACAGGCAGTTGAAAAATTTTCAGATTTTTCTTTTCTCATAGTTCGATTAGTGACTCAATAAGCAATTACATTATTGTAATTTTTTTATCACTAAAACATTATTTCTCTTAAATAAGTCCAAGGATTACTTATCAAAATTATTCTTCCCATATTAACAGCAATATAATTTAGAATTTATTTCTTTAGAAAACATAGAAATAGATGTGTGTGGTATAGAATATGTCCTGAAAGTGCATAAAAATTTTAAGAAGCAGAGAGACTAGGTTTTATCCTCTAGACCAGACTTCTAAGCAAAGAAAAAATTTGAGACAAAGAGGATCATTATAATGATAACAAAAGCAATCCGCCAGGAAGACATAATCAATTTAGCTCTGTATACATCAAACAGAGCTTCACCATAAATAAAGGAAAATTATAGAATTTAAAGGAGAAAAAATTTATATTTTTAATTGATAGAATTACTCAGCAGACAGTCAGCAAGGAAATAAAAGACCGGAAAACACAATCAATCAATAGGATCTAACTGACATATATACAATATTCTACCAAAAAGCAGCAGAATGCACATCTGTTTCAAGTGGCATGGAATATGGAATATTTATCAAGATATACCATATCTTGGATTATGAAATATATCTCAATTTTTTAAAGTTATTATAGAATGAGTTAACTATTATGTAATCAAAGTAGAAATTAAAAATACAAAGACAATAGTAAAATATCTAAGCTTGTGGAGATTAAACAATGCAGTTGTAAATAATTCAATAGTAAAAATAAAATCTTAATGGACATTTTTAAAAATTTACAGAAAAGAATTAAATAAGTAGTATGCAGTTAAAGCAGTGTTGAGAGAGAAATTTGCAGCATTAAATTCTCATATTAGAGACAAGGAAATTGAAATAAAAATAACCCAATAACAAATGAAAATAACCCAATTTTTCTCTGGTGAAACAAACAAACATATATATATATATATATATGGAGAACAAAGTAAGCCAAATGCAAGAAGAAAATTAAAATCAATGAAACTGAAAATAGTAAAATGATAGAGAAAAATCAGTGATAAAAAGCCAGTTCTCTGAAAAAGGTAACAACAAAAATGATGAGCCTCTTTAAATGACAAAAATGAAAAAAAGGGAAGACACTAATGGCCTAGATCAGGAATGAAAAAGGAGATATAACTAGCCATTAATAGATAGCCAAAGATATTATAGCCATTAATAACAGAGATAAAATGGAATGAGTATGAACTTGGAAGAAATGGGTCAATTTTTCTGTGAAAGCCAGAAACTACAAAAAGTCTGCTAAATTGGGATAGATAGTCTCAACAACTATATTACCATAAGATAAATTGAATGAATAATTTAAAACTCCAGGAAAATAAATCTATAGACCCATTGGAGAATTCTAATAAACATACTTGAAAAATTAAGATGTATATACAATCTCTTTCAGAAATTATAAAAGGAAATAATTTTTACCAACTCATGTGGGATCAGATTTATACTGATTTAAGAGACAAAGGTAACACAAGAGAAGAAAGCTATAGATTAATATAGAGATAAGAATTTTGAACAATACTCTAGCAAACCAAATCTGGCATCATGCAGGGAAAAAAGATTATACACAATAACCAAGTGAAATTTACTCCCAATATGCAAGGTTGTTTCAACTCTAAAATTAAACAATGCAATAAATTATATCAATAAGTTAAAGAAGAAAAAATTATGACTATATCAACTGACACAGAAAGGCATATAAAAAAGTCAGTACCCATACATGATTTTAAAAACTCCAGCAGGTTAGAGATAAAAATTCATTACAACAACCTGATAAATAGTATCTACAAAACAAAACAACTATAACTGTGTCTTTTTTTTTTCTTTTATAGGAACCCTTATTCAATTGAATGAGTCATAGAGGATTTTATGATATTGACATTTTGTTTTGTTTTAACTTTTTTCAAATAATTTTTTAATTGGAGAAAAATTGCTTTACAATGTTGTATTGGTTTCTGCTGTAAAACAACATGAATAAGCCATAATTATGCATATATGCTCTCCTTTTTAACCTCCTTCCCCTACCCCATCCCAATCCTCTAAACAGTCATAACATTGGATTCAGTAATGATGATAGAAATGATATTAAGGTAAATTAATTTTTAATAATGACTTTTGATAATTTCCTGTAATTATCACAGAAGGCTAACACAGTTCCTTTTCACTGATTCAATCAAAAGACACTTTTCAAAAATTCTGAAACACATATTTATTTATCACCACATTATTTCCTGAAAGTAATTTATCTTTTAGTTCATAAATATATGCCCAAATATTTATGACTGAAATAAATGATAATTGGGATTTCATTTTTTTTTTTTTTTTTTGGTTTACAAAGTCACTTTCTTTCTTTTTTTATTTTTTTTTTTTAGTTTTTGTCTTTTATTTAGAGGTTTTAAATTAATAGTTGATCATTGATTGTGTAGATATTCTTCCCATGAAAGAATATCTTATACCTCTTCCTTTAAACAAAATGGAAAAATAACAGTTACATTTTGCTCTTTAAATATGACATATTTTTAAAAACTAGAATTTGAGTCAACTGAAAATATCGTTCATTTTTCAACATAAAAAAGAAAATATAGCCTGATGTTTCCTTAATCAAACTTTTTAACTATTCACTTTTACATATCTGTTTTTTTTTAATTTTTTATTTTTTTTAATTTTATTTTATTTTTTTTATTATGATATCATTTTTTTTTGCAATTTTATTTATTTATTTTTTTTTTTTTTAATTTTAAAATCTTTAATTCTTACATGCGCTCCCAGACATGAACCCCCTCCCACCTCCCTCCCCACAACATCTCTCTGGGTCATCCCCATGCACCAGCCCCAAGCAAGCTGCACCCTACGTCAGACATGGACTGGCGATTCAATTCTTACATGACAGTATACATGTTAGAATTCCCATTCTCCCAAATCATCCCACCCTCTCCCTCTCCCTCTGAGTCCAAAGTCCGGTATACACATCTGTGTCTTTTTTCCTGTCTTGCATACAGGGTCGTCATTGCCATCTTCCTAAATTCCATATATATGTGTTAGTATACTGTATTGGTGTTTTTCTTTCTGGCTTACTTCACTCTGTATAATCGGCTCCAGTTTCATCCATCTCATCAGAACTGATTCAAATGAATTCTTTTTAACGGCTGAGTAATACTCCATTGTGTATATGTACCACAGCTTTCTTATCCATTCATCTGCTGATGGACATCTAGGTTGTTTCCATGTCCTGGCTATTATAAACAGTGCTGCGATGAACATTGGGGTACATGTGTCTCTTTCAATTCTGGTTTCCTCGGTGTGTATGCCCAGCAGTGGGATTGCTGGGTCATAAAGGTAGTTCTATTTGCAATTTTTTAAGGAATCTCCACACTGTTCTCCATAGTGGCTGTACTAGTTTGCATTCCCACCAACAGTGTAGGAGGGTTCCCTTTTCTCCACACCCTCTCCAGCATTTATTGCTTGCAGATTTTTGGATCGCAGCCATTCTGACTGGTGTGAAGTGGTACCTCATTGTGGTTTTGATTTGCATTTCTCTGATAATGAGTGATGTTGAGCATCTTTTCATGTGTTTGTTAGCCATCCATATGTCTTCTTTGGAGAAATGTCTATTTAGTTCTTTGGCCCATTTTTTGATTGGGTCGTTTATTTTTCTGGAATTGAGCTGCAGAAGTTGCTTGTATATTTTTGAGATTAGTTGTTTGTCAGTTGTTTCATTTGCTATTATTTTCTCCCATTCAGAAGGCTGTCTTTTCACCTTTGCTTATATTCTCCTTTGTTGTACAGAAGCTTTTTAATTTTAATTAGATCCCATTTGTTTATTTTTGCTTTTATTTCCAGAATTCTGGGAGGTGGATCATAGAGGATCCTGCTGTGATTTATGTCTGAGAGTGTTTTTGCCTATGTTCTCCTCTAGGAGTTTTATAGTTTCTGATCTTACATTTAGATCTTTAATCCATTTTGAGTTTATTTTTGTGTGTGGTGTTAGAAAGTGATCTAGTTTCATTCTTTTACAAGTGGTTGACCAGTTTTCCCAGCACCACTTGTTAAAGAGATTGTCTTTACTCCATTGTATATTCTTGCCTCCTTTGTCAAAGATAAGGTGTCCATAGGTGTGTGGATTTATCTCTGGGCTTTCTATTTTGTTCCATTGATCTATATGTCTGTCTTTGTGCCAGTACCATACTGTCTTGATGACTGTGGCTTTGTAGTAGAGCCTGAAGTCAGGCAAAGTTGATTCCTCCAGTTCCATTCTTCTTTCTCAAGATTGCTTTGGCTATTCGAGGTTTTTTGTATTTCCATACAAATCTTGAAATTATTTGTTCTAGTTCTGTGAAAAATGTGGCTGGTAGCTTGACAGGGATTGCATTGAATTTGTAAATTGCTTTGGGTAGTATACTCATTTTCACTATATTGATTCTTCCGATCCATGAACATGGTATATTTCTCCATCTATTAGTGTCCTCTTTGATTTCTTTCATCAGTGTTTTATAGTTTTCTATATATAGGTCTTTAGTTTCTTTAGGTAGATATATTCCTAAGTATTTTATTCTTTTCGTTGCAATGGTGAATGGAATTGTTTCCCTTAATTTCTTTTTCTACTTTCTCATTATTCGTGTATAGGAATGCAAGGGATTTCTGTGTGTTGATTTTATATCCTGCAACTTTACTATATTCATTGATTAGCTCTAGTAATTTTCTGGTGGAGTCTTTAGGGTTTTCCATGTAGAGGATCATGTCATCTGCAAACAGTGAGAGTTTTACTTCTTCTTTTTCCAATTTGGATTCCTTTTATTTCTTTTTCTGCTCTGATTGCTGTGGCCAAAACTTCCAGAACTATGTTGAATAGTAGCGGTGAAAGTGGACACCCTTGTCTTGTTCCTGACTTTAGGGGAAATGCTTTCAATTTTTCACCATTGAGGATAATGTTTGCTGTGGGTTTGTCATATATAGCTTTTATTATGTTGAGGTATGTTCCTTCTATTCCTGCTTTCTGGAGAGTTTTTATCATAAATGGATGTTGAATTTTGTCAAAGGCCTTCTCTGCATCTATTGAGATAATCATATGGTTTTTATTTTTCAATGTGTTAATGTGGTGAATTACATTGATTGATTTGCGGATATTGAAGAATCCTTGCATCCCTGGGATAAAGCCCACTTGGTCATGGTGTATGATCTTTTTAATGTGTTGTTTGGATTCTGATTGCTAGAATTTTGTTGAGGATTTTTGCATCTATGTTCATCAGTGATATTGGCCTGTAGTTTTCCTTTTTTGTGACATCTTTTGTCAAGGTTTTGGTATTAGGGTGATGGTGGCCTCATAGAATGAGTTTGGAAGTTTACCTTCCTCTGCAATTTTCTGGAAGAGTTTGAGGGAGGATAGGTGTTAGCTCTTCTAGAAATTTTTGGTAGAATTCAGCTGTGAAGCCGTCTGGACCTGGGCTTTTGTTTGCTGGAAGATTTCTGATTACCGTTTCAATTTCCGTGCTTGTGATGGGTCTGTTAAGATTTTCTATTTCTTCCTGGTTCAGTTTTTGGAAAATTGTACTTTTCTAAGACTTTGTCCATTTCTTCCACGTTGTCCATTTTATTGGCATACAACTGCTGATAGTAGTCTCTTATGATCCTTTTGTATTTCTGTGTTGTCTGTTGTGATCTCTTCCATTTTCATTTCTAATTTTATTGATTTGATTTTTCTCTCTTTGCTTCTTGATGAGTCTGGCTAATGGTTTGTCAATTTTATTTATCCTTTCAAAGAACCAGCTTTTGGCTTTGTTGATTTTTGCTATGGTCTCTTTTGTTTCTTTTGCATTTATTTCTGCCCTAATTTTTAAGATTTCTTTCCTTCTACTAACTCTGGGGTTCTCCAACTCTTCCTTTTCTAGTTGCTTTAGTTGCAGAGTTAGGTTATTTATTTGACTTTTTTCTTGTTTCTTGAGGTATGCCTGTATTGCTATGAACTTTCCTCTTAGCACTGCTTTTATAGTGTCCCACAGGTTTTGGGTTGTTGTGTTTTCATTTTCATTAGTTTCTATGCATATTTTGATTTCTTTTTTGATTTCTTCTGTGATTTGTTGGTTATTCAGAAGTGTGTTGTTCAACCTCCATATGTTGGAATTTTTAATAGTTTTTCTCCTGTAATTGAGATCTAATCTTAATGCATTATGGTCAGAAAAGATGCTTGGAATGATTTCGATTTTTTTGAATTTATCAAGTTTAGATTTATGGCCCAGGATGTGATCTATCCTGGAGAAGGTTCCATGAGCACTTGAAAAAAAGTGAAATTCATTGTTTTGGGGTGAAATGTCCTATAGATATCAATTAGGTCTAACTGATCTAATGTATCATTTAAAGTTTGCGTTTCTTTGTTAATTTTCTGTTTAGTTGATCTGTCCATAGGTGTGAGTGGGGTATTAAAGTCTCCCACTATTATTGTGTTATTGTTGATTTCCCCTTTCATACTTGTTAGCATTTGTCTTACATATTGCGGGGCTCCTATATTGGGGGGCATATATATTTATAATTGTTATATCTTCTTCTTGGATTGTTCCTTTGATCATTATGTAGTGGCCTTCTTTGTCTCTTTTCACAGCCTTTGTTTTAAAGTCTATTTTATCGATATGAGTATTGCCACTCCTGCTTTCTTTTGGTCTCTATTTGCGTGGTATATCTTTTTCCAGCCCTTCACTTTCAGTCTGTATGTGTCCTTGTTTTGAGGTGGGTCTCTTGTAAGCAGCATATAGAGGGGTCTTGTTTTTGTATCCATTCGGCCAGTCTTTGTCTTTTGGTTGGGGCGTTCAACCCATTTACGTTTAAGGTAATTATTGATAAGTGTGATCCCGTTACCATTTACTTTATTGTTTTGGGTTCGGTTTATACA
>NW_017206628.1:0-4790 GCF_001704415.2 Capra hircus | reverse complement strand
GTGCTGCTTCCGGTCTCTGCTGGTCCTGAACTTCTCCGTGCAGCCCTCCACCAGGCTGGTACTACAGCAGAAACCGCGTCACCACCCTGACCCTGGGACCACTGCCTCACCCAGTCTGGACCCCAGGCCAGCACCACGAGGCACACGGCTCGGGACAAGCCCGTGATGACTGCCCTTGGCCTCAGTGGGCGAGCGTCACTCACCATGTCCTGCCGCTCGGCCAGGATCTGGAACAGTGAGTCGTGCCACCTGGATGTGGGTGTCCAGCAGGTGACCGGAGGGGAAGGCCCGCTTGCAGTAGGAGCAGACGTTTCCATGCAGAGTGTGGTAGTGGTGCTCATAGTCCTCCAGGGCGTCAAACGCCTGGCAGCAGCCAGCCACCTGACAAGTGAACTCAGGCACCCTGGCAGAAAAACGCCTGGTGGGACGAAATTCCTCGGAGGCCAGGACGCCAGGCTCCCCGTCACCACTCCCCTTAAGTGGCTTCGGATAAAGCTGATAAAGCTTTGGATTTTCTCTTGCAATCCCAAAACCCTGCCTTCATTACAAATACATCTTCACGGACAAGCAAGCTGGTGGAGAGGCCAGCCATGCTGGCTTCGTCGGTGGTCCCGAGCAGACACCAGGGCGGGTGAGCAGAGGGAGGGGTGAGGAGGGCAAGAAGGCCCTGAGCTGGCCACAGCGCTCACCTGGGCCTCTCCGGCTCCGCAGCCACCTGCGTAATCACATCCTGGAGGTAGAGGTGCCTCTGCACGTCCCCGTCCTGCGGAAGACAGCTCTGCGGGCTCGCACCCCGCCCGCCCGCGCCCCAGACCCCGGCGCCCCCCGCCGACCGGCCCGCCCGCCAAGACCCGGGCCCCCGCCAAAGACCCGGGCCCCGCCCGCCAAGACCCGCGCCCGCCGCCAAGACCCGGCCCCCCGCCCGCCAAGACCGGCCCCGCCCGCCAAAAGACCGGCCCCGCCCGCCAAGACCCGGCCCCCCCCCAGACCCCCCACCCCCAAGACCCGGGCCCCGCCCCCAGAATTGGCCCGCCCACCAGGGATCCGCTCCGCCCCACCCGCAACCGCCTTCGCTTTCCTCGGCTCACGCACCTCGAAGAACTCGTGCTCTCGCGGGAAGCGGACCTGGCGCGCCGCGAAGCGGAAGGGCGCGTTCCCAGCCAGGGAGTCCCGCTGCACGGGCAGCGGCGCGGCCGCCCCAGGGCCCCCGCCAGGCGGGCGTGCAGCGCGGGCGGCAACTGCATCGCCCTGCGCGCCGGCGGCCGCACGGGCCTGCCGGCCACCGTCCGCGAGCCGGCCGGCGGGGGCCGGACGTGACGTCACGCGGCACTTCCGCCGCCGCCGCGCGCGGCCGCGGGCTTGGCGCGCTCGGGTTCGGGCTTCGGCGCGCGGCCGTGGTGAGTCGGCCTCGGGCGGCCCTCCCGCGGGTGGCTCGGGCCCCCTCTCCCCGTCCCGAGCCCCGCAGGCTCCTTCCGGCCCTCGTCGCCGTCGCGCTTGCTCCCCGCGCGCCTCCGCCTGAAGGCTGCGCGGCCTCCGCGCCGGCCTTGTCTCCGGGACGGAGCCCGAGTGGTCTCCGGGAGACCCGCGGTTCTCTGTGTCGCTCTGCTGCGCCCGGCAGCCAGTCTCTGTCGCCGGGGTCTGTGGGTCTGTGGGCGGCGGCCAGCAGGGAGAAGCACTCGGGAGCGTCAGCAAGATGCGCTAGACGCTCCTCGGCGGTGTCGAGCGGGGCGCTGCCGCGCTGTGGAGGGGCTCGGGCGGAGAGTGGCCCCCGGCCCTTGCCCAGGGAGGATCAGGGGCGCCCTTCCAGCGAGGCCGCAGCCGGAAGCCCTCTCAGGGCGGTGCTGCCCGCCGGTGAGAGCCGCAGAGCTCGCGGGAACTGTTCCAAACCCAGGCTCCTGGGAGCGTCAGTGCTTGTGATGTGGGACGTCCGCTCTTTTCTCCTGCAGGTGTGGGGTTCACGAAGGTAGTTTTTACACAAACGTTTGCTTCCGTGAGCTTTTTTCACAGCAGCCCTGTCCACCCGCTTGTGTCTCTTCCCGGCAAATGCAGTGTCCTTGGCATCCACGTGTCCAAAGCGGTCTCGGGCCAGCTATTGCGGGACACCCCCAGCCTTGGGAGCCTCTCAGAATGTGGGTAAAGCCCTTGGAATCGCAGAGGCCCCGTGAGAGCTCTGTGTGTCTTCTGGTTTGCTTGTCATCTCCAGTGCCGCCTCACTGCCTCTGACTGGTTGCGGGTGCCGTGTTTAGGGTCTGCTTCCCGGCCGTTTTCTTTCCTCAGGTGACAGCCGTTTCCGGTGATCGCCGTGTGCAGCAGCAGCGGTGTTCACTCCTGGTCCTTCCATAGCGACGGTGCAGACTCTTAGGTGCCGCGTTGTGTCTCCACGACAGCTTCCTGAGTCGGGTCTGGTACTCATTCTCCTTCGGAAGAAGCCTACAGAGGGCAAGCTTTTTGTCCAGGTCCTACAGCCTGGAAGCCCCAAGTCAGGGTTCAGCCTCAGCCCCTGCCCCGCCATGCCTCAGGCCCATGACCGTAGTCCTGTGAGCGCCTCCTGATGTGAAAAAGTACACGCTGGTGACCTACGTGCCAGCTCACCCTTGCTGTCGGCTTTCTGGAGATACTCTGCCTCTGGCCAGTGTTGGGTGTCTCTGTTTGACGACTGATGTACATGTACAGGGAGCTTGTTTTCCGTCATTGGGGTTAGAGTCTCTCTCTGTGTGGTTACAAGTCAACATTCACGCTGTGGGCATGTGTGCTGAGGCTCCCCCAGCTGATGTTTCACTCATAGCTTGTCTTCACTGGAGCTATTGGCACCGTGGTTCTAATCTTCTTAGGATCACGGAGGGTTTGAGGATCTGTTGAAAGACCTCCTCATAAAAATCAGAAATAATCTTGCCTGTAATTTCCAGGGTCTCCTGTGGTACATGATCCCAAGTTATGAATCCTGCGTAGGTATGTCCAGACGTTTATGCGAAGCACGTAAAGCCTGCTCATGTTTGTTTTTTGAATCTAGTTGTCTGCCGTTGTCTTAGTGTTAATAATAATGGCTAACTGGACCGATCATCAGTGGGAGAACAGAAGTCCCCATGCAGGCCACTACTGTCTGCTTGTGGGATCTCATTTACCGTTTTGGCCTGGAAGGTTATATATCCAGTGAGGAGACGTTTGGACATCTGGTTGACAGGGCAGGTGGGGCTGAAGGGGAAGCCCACCCAGCTACAGTGCGTGGTGGATGTGAACACCTGGCCTGGGCGAGCAGAGGCAGCATCTTGGTTACCAGAGTGGCAGCTGGGACCTCGTGGCGGGAGCCAGGACGGGAAGTGGCTTAGGCCTGTGCAGAGCTCCCTGTGTGATTAGGACCCTGAAGGGGCAGGGGCTGCTGTGTCTGTACAGCTGGGGCCAGAAAGTGCTGGCTGCCAGCTGAGGGAGCAGCTCGCCGCTGGCCAGGGCCCTGTGAGGCTGGAGTCACCCAGAGGAAGGAGGCCCAGGCCTTTAGCCCGCATCTGCTCTCTGTGTGTGTGCCAGCCCCAGCCAGGGAGCAGCCCGACACTGGCCGCAATTGCCGAGGCTCTGAGTCAGGGCTCCGATTCCCCAGAGCTGCCCACTGAGACAGCCCCCACCAGCGGGCGTGGAGGGCCTCCCCAGGAAGGGCCCCACAGGCTGGTCAGTGCCGGCTGTAGTGGGTCTGCCGGGGACGCTGTGGGCCTGCAGGCTGGTCAAGTGGGTCTGCCCGGGGACGCTGTGGGCCCGCAGGCTGGTCAGTGCCGGCTGTAGTGGGGTCTGCCGGGACGCTGTGGGCCGCAGGCTCAGTGGGCGGTCTGCCCGGACGCTGTGGCCTGCAGGCTGGTCAGTGCCGGCTGTAGTGGGGTCTGCCGGGGACGCCAGGCTGTAGTGGGGTCTCTGTAGGCTGGTCAGTGCCGGCTGTAGATGGTGGGTGCGGCTGTACGGGACGCTGTGGCCCGCGCAGGCTGGTCAGTGCCGGCTGTAGTGGGGTCTGCCCGGGGACGCTGTGGCCCCGCAGGCTGGTCAGTGCAGGCTGTAGTGGGTCTGCCGGGGACGCTGTGCCCCGCAGGCTGGTCAGTTGCAGGCTGTAGTGGGTCTGGGACGCTGTGGGCCCCACAGGCTGGTCAGTGCAGGCTGTAGTGGGGTCTGCCGGGGACGCTGTGGCCTGCAGGCTGGTCAGTGCCGGCTGTAGTGGGGTCTGCCCGGGGACGCTGTGGCCCCGCAGGCTGGTCAGTGCCAGCTGTAGTGGGGTCTGCCTGGGACGCTGTGGCCCGCAGGCTGGTCAGTGCCGGCTGTAGTGGGGTCTGGGACGCTGTGGCGCTGGTCAGTGCCGGCTGTAGTGGGGTCTGCCGGGGACGCTGTGGGTGCAGGTGCCGGCTGAGTGGGTCTGGGACGCTGTGGGTCAGTGCAGGCTGTAGTGGGCCGGGGACGCTGTGGGCCCCACCGGCTGGTCAGTGCAGGCTGTAGGCTGTGGGCCTCAGTGTAGTGGGGTCTGGCCGGGACGCTGTGGGCCCACCGGGCTGGTCAGTGCAGGCTGTAGTGGGGTCTGCCGGGACGCTGTGGGCCCCCACAGGCTGGTCAGTGAGGCTGTAGTGGGGTCTGCCCGGGGACGCTGTGCCTGCAGGCTGGTCAGTGCGGCTGTGTAGTGGGTCTGCCCGGGGACACTGTGGCCGCAGGCTGGTCAGGCCGGCTGTAGTGGGGTCTGCCCGGGGACGCTGTGGGCTGGTCAGTGCAGCTGTAGTGGGTCTGACCTGTGGGGCTGGTCAGTGCAGGCTGTAGTGGGTCTGCCC
>NW_017206627.1:0-4790 GCF_001704415.2 Capra hircus | reverse complement strand
ATTTCCGCGGCGTTCCCGGTCGCATCTCAAGAGGAGGCGCTCTCCACAGGAAAGGCGAGAGGGACTCCAGGGTCGTGCCACCATTCCCAGAGTCCCCAGATTTCTCAGTCCATTCCAGGGAAACCTGTTTTCCCTGCACTGCCTCGACTTTCAGCCGACGATCGACCTACACCACGGTGGCACGAGGGACAGCCCTGTTGGAAAGCCTCGAGGTAAAGCCTCGTGGGAAAGCCTCGAGGGAAAGCCACAGATCCCTTGATCCACGCAAAGGGAAGCGTGACACTGCGGCTACAGCTCGGGAGGAAAGCCCACGTGCATGCCCCCACTCGAGACGAGGACTGACGCCCCTGGGGAGACTCCAGAAGTCCCCAAAGACCCATGTCAGCACTGCAGAGGAATTCTCAGGTTCCGGCACTGACTCCACACAAGGTCTTAGGTCCCGGCATCAAGGGGAGAGGAATCCCGAGAGGCACCCGAGCAACTCGCATGGGGACTGGCCTTTCCTGAGGCCACCAGAGCGGGTCCCTGAGGTCCCCGTCGTAAGTCGAGACCACCTGCCGCAACTCGAGAAAATCCAGGAGGTTCTCCCCCTCCAGGCGAGATGAGGCCAATTTTCGCTGAGGGGGCTCGAGGCTAATCACATCTAACCTCTGGAACTTCGAAAGGGTCCTTCACACCCTTGCTGCAACTCAAGAAGTTCCCCGACATACCGTCTCCACTGGAGAGGAAGAACGAGAGTCCGCTCACATACAAAGGAGCGCCGATTCCGCCTCCTAGCTCGACAGGAGGGATCCTTTCCCTGCGTGGTCGGGAATGAATTCCCTGTGTTCCCCTTGCATCCCAAGTGGAGGCGCTCTCCACAGGAGAGGCGAGAGGAACTCCAGGGTCGTGCCACCATTCCAGAGTCCCCAGATGTCTCAGTCCATTCCAGGGACACCTGTTTTCCCTGCTCTGCTGCTCAACTTTCAAGCCGAGGATCGACTCACAACACGGGTGGCACCTGGGACAGCCCTGTGGGAAAGCCACGTGGGAAAGTCGCATGGGAAAGCCTCGAGGGAAAGCCACAGATCCCTTGATCCACGCGAAGGGAAGCGTGACACTGCTGTTACAGCTCGGGAGGAAAGCGCACGTGCATGCCCCACTCGAGCCGAGGACTGACTCCCCTGGGGAGACTCCAGTAGTACCCCAAGATCCATGTCAGCACTGCAGAGGAATTCTCAGGTTCCGGCACCGACTCCACACAAGGTCTTAGGCCCCGGATCGACGGGAGAGGAATCCCGAGAGGCCCGCGAGCAACTCGCATGGGCACTGGCCTTTCCTGAGGCCACCAGAACGGGTCCCTGAGGTCCCCGTCGTAAGTCGAGACCACCTGCCACAACTCGTGAAAATCCAGGAGGTTCTCCCCTCCAGGGGAGATGAGGACCATTTCCGCTGAGGCGTCTCGAGGCTAATCACACCTAACCTCTGGAACTTCCAAAGGGTCCTTCACACCCTTTCTGCAACTCAAGAAGTTCCCCGACATACCGTCTCCACTCGAGAGGAAGCACGAGAGTCCGCCCACATCCAGAGGAGCCCCGTTTCCGCCTGATAGCTCGAGAGGTGGAATCCTTTCCCTGCGTGATCGGCAAAGAATTCCAAGCGTTCCATCGCATCTCAAGAGGAGGCGCTCTCCACAGGAAAGGCGAGAGGAACTCCAGGGTCGTGCCACCATTCCCAGAGTCCCCCAGATGTCTCAGTCCATTCCAGGGAAACCTGTTTTCCCTGCACTGCCGACTTTCAAGCCGACGATCGAACTACACCACGGTGGCACGTGGGACAGCCCTGTGGGAAAGCCTCGTGGGAAAGCCTCGATGGAAAGCCACAGATCCCTTGATCCACGCGAAGGGAAGCGTGACACTGCTGCTACAGCTCGGGAGGAAAGCGCACGTGCATGCCCCCATTCAAGACGAGGACTGACTCCCCCTGGGGAGACTCAAGAAGTACCCCACGATCCATGTCAGCACTGGAGAGGAATCCTCCGGTTCCGGCACCGACTCCACACAAGGTCTTAGGCCCCGGCATCGAAGGGAGAGGAATCCGGAGAGGCCCCCGAGCAACTCACATGGGGACTGGCCTTTCCTGAGGCCACCAGAGCGGGTCCCTGAGGTCCCCGTCGTAAGTCGAGAGCACCTGCTGCAATTCGAGGAAATCCAGGAGGTTCTCCCCTCCAGGCAAGATGAGGCCATTTCCGCTGAGGCGTCTCGAGGCTAATCACACCTAACCTCTGGAACTTCCAAAGGGTCCTTCACACCCTTGCTGGCAGCTCAAGAAGATTCCCCGACATACCCGTCTCCTCTCGAGAGGAAGCACGAGAGTCCTGCCCACATCCAGAGGAGCCCCGATTTCGCCTCAAAGCTCAAGAGCAGGGATCCTTTCCCTGCGTGTGCGGAAAGAATTCCCGGCGTTCCCGTCACATCTGAAGTGGAGGCACTCTCCACAGGAAAGGCGAGAGGAACTCCAGGGTCGTGCCACCATTCCCAGATTCCCCAGATGTCTCAGTCCATTCCAGGGAAAACTGTTTTCCTTGCACTGCCTCGACTTTCAAGCCGAGGATCGACTCACACCACGGTGGCACGTGGGACAGTCCTGTGGGAAAGCCTCGTGGGAAAGCCTCGAGGGAAAGCCACAGATCCCTTGATCTACTCGACGGGAAGCGTGACACTGCTGCTACAGCTCGGGAGGGTATCGAACTGCATGCCCACACTCGAGACGAGCACTGACTCCCCTGGGGAGACTCCTGAAGTACCCAAGATCCATGTCAGCACTGCAGATGAATCCTCAGATTTCGGCACCAACTCCACACAAGGTCTTAGGCCCCGACATCGAAGGTAGAGGAATAACGAGAAGCCCCCAAGCATCTCGCATGGGGACCGGCCTTTGCTGAGGCCACCAGAACGGGTCCCTGAGGTCCCTTTCGTAAGTCGAGAGCACCTGCCCCAACTCGAAAAAATCCAGGAGGTTCTCCCCTCCAGGCGAGATGAGGCCCATTTCCACTGAGGCGTCTCGAGGTTAATCACACCTAACCTCTGGAACTTCCAAAGGGTCCTTCACACCCTTGCTGCAACTCAAGAAGTTCCCCCGACATAACCGTCTCCACTGGAGAGGAAGCACGAGAGTCCGCCCACATCCAGAGGAGCACCGTTTATGCCTCTTAGCTCGAGAGGATGGATCCTTTCCCTGCGTGGTTGGGAAAGAATTGCCTGCATTCCCGTCGCATCTCATGAGGAGGCGGTCTCCTCAGGAAAGGCGAGAGGAACTCAAGACTCGTGCCACCATTCCAGAGTCCCCAGATGTCTCAGTCCATTCCAGGGAATACTGTTTTCCCTGCACTGCTCGATTTCATGCCGAGGATCGACTCACACCACGGTGGCACGTGGGACAGCCCTGTGGGAAAGCCTCTGGGAAAGCCCATGTGATAGCCTCAAGGGAAAGACACTGATCCCTTGATCCACTCGACGGGAAGCGTGACACTGCTGTTACAGCTGGGGAGGGAATCGAACTGCATGCCACTCGAGACGAGGACTGACTCCCCTGGGGAGACACTAGAAGTACCCCAAGATCCATGTCAGCAGTGGAGAGGAATCCTCAGGTTGCGTCACCGACTCCACTCAAAGTCTTAGGCCCTTGCATCGACGGTAGAGGAATTCCGAGCGGCCCCCAAACATCTCGAATGGGGACTGGCCTTTACTCAGGCCACCAGAGCGGGTCCCTGAGGTCCCCGTCGTAAGTCGACAGCACCTGCCGCACCTCGAGAAAATCCAGGAGGTTCTCCCCTCCAGGCGAGATGAGGCCCTTTTCTGCTGAGGCGTCTCGAGGTTAATCACACCTAACCTCTGGAACTTCCAAAGGGTCCTTCACACCCTTGCTGCAACTCAAGAAGTTCCCCGACATAACCGTCTCCACTGGAGAGGAAGCACGACAGTCCCGCCCACATCCAGAGGAGCCCGTTTCTGCCTCATAGCTCGAGAGGATGCATCCTTTCCCTGCGTGGTCCGGAAAGAATTCCCGGAGTTCCCGTCCCATCTAAAGAGGAGGCGCTCTCCACAGGAAAGGCGAGAGGAACTCCAGGGTCGTGCCACCATTCCCAGAGTTCCCCAGATGTCTAAGTCCATTCAAGGGAAACCTGTTTTCCCTGCACTGTCTCGACTTTCAGCAGAGGATCAACTCACACCACGGTGGCACGTGGACAGCCCTGTGGGAAAGCCTCGGTGGAAAGCCTCGAGGGAAAGCCTCAAGGAAAAGACACAGATCCCTTGATTCACTTCGCCGGGAAGCGTGACAATGCTGCTACACCTCGGGAGGAAAGCGCACGAGCATGCCCCCACTCGAGACGAGGACTGACTCCCTGGGGAGACTTCAGAAGTACCCCAAGATCCATGTCAGCACTGCAGAGGAATGCTCAAGTTCCGGCACCGACTCCACACAAGGTCTAGTCCCCTGGCATCGATGGAGAGGAATCCCCAGAGGCCCCCGAGCAACTCGCATAGGGACTGGCCTTTCCTGAGGCACCAGAGCGGGTCCCTGAGGTCCCCGTCGAAAGTCGAGAGCACATGCGCAACTCAGAAAATCCAGGCGGTTCTCCCTGCTGGCAACATGAGGACCATTTCCACTGAGGCGTCTCGAGGCTAATCACACCTAACCTCTGGAATTCCAAAGGGTCCTTTACACCCTTGCTGCAAATCCAGAATTTCGCCGACATAGCCGTCTCCACTCGAGAGGAAGCACGAGAGTCCCGCCCACATACAGAGGAG
>NW_017206626.1:0-4791 GCF_001704415.2 Capra hircus | reverse complement strand
TTGACATGGATTTGGGTGGCTTCTGGAGTCTCCCCAGGGGAGTCAGTCCTCGTCTCGAGTGGGGGCATGCACGTGCTCTTTCCTCCCGAGCTGTCGCAGCAGTGTCACCCTTCCCTTCGCGTGGATGAAAGGATCTGTGGCTTTCCCTTGAGGCTTTCCCACGAGCTTCCCACGAGGCTTTCCCACAGGCTGTCTCACGTGCCACCGTGGTGTGAGTCGATCCTCGGCTTGAAAGTCGAGGCAGTGCAGGGAAAATAGGTTTCCCTGGAATGGACGGAGACATCTGGGGGACTCTGCGAATGGTGGCACGACCCTGGAGTTTCTCTCGCCTTTCCTGTGGAGAGCGCCTCCTCTTGAGATGCGACGGAAATGCCGGGAATTCTTTCCCGACCACGCAGGGAAAGGATCCCTCCTCTCGAGCTAGGAGGCGGAAACGGGCTCTTCTGGATGTGGCGGACTCTAGTGTTTCCTCTCGAGTGGAGACGTGTATGTCGGGAACTTCTAGAGTTGCAGCAAGGTGTGAAGGACCCTTTGGAAGTTCCAGAGTTTAGGTGTGATTAGCCTCGAGACGCCTCAGCGGAAATGGGCCTCATCTCGCCTGGCTGGGAGAACCTCCTGGATTTTCTCGAGTTGCGGCAAGTGCTCTCGACTTACGACGGGGACCTCAGGGACCCACTCTGGTGGGCCTCAGGAAAGGCCAGTCCCCATGCGAGCTGCTCGGGGACCTCTCGGGGCGTCTCGGGTTTCCTCTCCCGTTGATGCTGGGCCTAAGACCTTGTGTGGAGTAAGTGCCGGAACCTGAGGATGCCTCTCCAGTGCTGACATGGATCTTGGGGTACTTCTGGAGTCTCCCCAGGGGAGTCAGTCTCGTCTCGAGTGGGGGCATGCACGTGGGCTTTCCACCCAGGCTGTAGCAGAAGTGTCACCATTCTCTTCGCGAGATCAACGGATCTGTGGCTTTCCCTCGAGCTTTCCCACGAGGCTTTCCACACCACAGGCTGTCCCACGTTCCACCGTGGTGTTAGTCGATCCTCGGCTTGAAAGTCGAGGCAGTGCAGGGAAAACAGGTTTCCCTGGAATGGACTGAGTCTTCTGGGGGACTCTGGAATGTGGCACGACCCTGGAGTTCCTCTCGCCTTTCCTGTGGAGAGCGCCTCCTCTTGAGATGCGACGGGAACGCCGGGGAATTCTTTCCCGAACACGCAGGGAAAGGATCTCTCCTCTCGAGCTAGGAGCGGAAACGGGGCTCCTCTCGATGTAGGCGGACTCTCGTGCTTCCTCTCGAGTGGAGACGGGTATGTCGGGGAACTTCTTGAGTTGCAGCAAGGGTGTGAAGGACCCTTTGGAAGTTCCAGATCTTTGATGTGATTAGCCTCAAGTCGCCTCTCGGTAATGGGCCTCATCTCTCCTGGAGGGGAGAACCTCCTGGATTTTCTCGAGTTGCGGCAGGTGCTCTCGACTTACGACGGAGACCCCTGGTACCCGCTCTGGTGGCCTCAGGAAAGGCCAGTCCCCATGCGAGTTGCTCGGGGCCTCTCAGGATTCCTCTCCCTTCGATGCCGGTGCCTAAGATCTTGTGGAGTTGGTTCCGGAACCTGAGCATTCCTCTCCAGTGCTGACATGGATCTTGGGGTACTTCTGGAGTCTCCCCAGGAAGTCAGTCCTCGTCTCGAGTGGGGGCATGCACGTGCGCTTTCCTCCCGAGCTGTAGCAGCAGTGTCACGCTTCACTTCGCGTGGATCAAGGGATCTATGGCTTTCCAAGGAGGCTTTCCCACGAGGTTTTCCCACGAGGCTTTCCCACAGGGCTGTCCCACGTGCCACCGTGGTGTGAATCGATCCTCAGCTTGAAAGTCGAGCAGTGCAGGGAAAACAGGTTTCCCTGGAATGGACTGAGACATCTGGGAATCTGGGAATGGTGGCACGACCCTGGAGTTCCTCTCGCCTTTCCTGTGGAGAGCGCCCTTCTCTTGAGATGCGACGGGAACGCCGGGAATTCCTTCCCGACCACGCAGGGAAACGATACCTCCTCTCGAGCTAGGAAACGGAAACGGGGCTCCTCTGGATGTGGGTGGGATTATCGTGCTTCCTCTCGAGTGGAGACGGGTATGTTGGGCATCTTCTTGAGTTGCAGCAAGTGTGTGAAGGACCTTTGGAATTTCCAGATGTTAGGTGTGATTAGCCTCGAGACTCCTCAGCGGAAATGGGCCTCATCTCGCGTGGAGGGAGAACCTCCTGGATTTTCTCGACTTGGGGGCAGGTGCTCTCGACTTATGATGGGGACAACAGGGACCGCTCTGGTGGCTTCAGGAAAGGCCAGTCCCCATGCGATTTGTTCGGGGCCTCTCGGGATTCCTCTCCCGTCGATGCCGGGCCTAAGACCTTGTGTGGAGTCGGTGCCGGAACCTGAGGATTCCTCTCCAGTGCTGACATGGATCTTGGGAAACTTCTGGAGTCTCCCCTGGGAGTCAGTCCTCGTCTCGAGTGGGGGCATGCACGTGCGCTTTCCTCCCGAGTGTAGCAGAAGTGTCACGCTTCCCTTCGCGTGGATCAAGGGATCTGTGGCTTTCCCTCGAGGCTTTCCCACGAGGCCACGGGGCTGTCCCAGTGCCCCCTTCATGTGAGTCGATCCCCGGCTTGAAAGTCGAGGCAGTGCAGGGAAAATAGGTTTCCCTGGAAGGGACTGAGACATCTGATTGTCTCTGGGGATGGTGGCACGACCTTGGAGTTCCTCTCGCCTTTCCTGTGGAGAGCCCCTCCTCTTCAGATGCGACGGGAACGCCGGGAATTCTTTCCCGAACACGGCAGGGAAAGGATCCTCCTCTCGAGCTAGGAGGCAGAAACGGGGCTCCTCTGGATGTGGCCGGGACTCTCGTGCTTCCTCTCGAGTGGAGATGGGTTATGTCCGGGAACTTCTTGAGTTGCAGCAAGGGTGTGAAGGACCCTTTGGAAGTTCCAGAGGTTAGGTGTGATTAGCCTCGAGACGCCTCAGCGAAAATGGGCCTCATCTCGCTTGAAGGGGAGAACCTCCTGGATTTTCTCGAGTTGCAGCAGGTGCTCTCGACTTAAGACGTGGACCTCAGGTACCCGCTCTAGTGGCCTCAGGAAAGGCCAGTCCCCATGCGAGTTGCTCGGGGGCCTCTCAGGATTCCTCTCCCGTCTATGCCGGTGCCTAAGAACTTGTCTGGAGTCGGTGCTGGAACCTGAGCATTCCTCTCCAGTGCTGACATGGATCTTGGGGTACTTCTGGAGTCTCCCCAGGGGCGTCAGTCCTCGTCTTGAATGGGGGCATGCACGTGCGCTTTCCTCCCGAGCTGTAGCAGCAGTGTCACGCTTCCCTTCGCGTGCCTCAAGGGATCTGTGGGCTTTCTCTCGAGGCTTTCCCAGGAGGCTTTCCCATGAGGCTTTCCACAGGGCTGTCCCAGGTGCCACCGTTGTGTGAGTGGATCCTCGGCTTGATAGTCGTGGCAGTGCAGGGAAAACAGTTTTCCCAGGGAATGGACTGAGACATCGGGGGTACTCTGGGAATGGTGGCACGACCCTGGAGTTCCTCTCGCCTTTCCTGTGGATAGCCACTCCTCTTGAGATGCGACGGGAACACCGGAATTTCTTTCCCGACCAGGGAGGGAAAGGATCCTTCCTCTCGAGCTAGGAAGCAGAAACGGGGCTCCTCTGGATGTGGGCGGGACTCTCATGCTTCCTCTCGAGTGGAGACGGGTATGTCAGGGAACTTCTTGAGTTGCAGCAAGGGTATGAAGGACCCTTTGGAAGTTCCAGAGGTTAGGTGTGATTAGCCTCAAAACGCCTCAGCGGAAATGGCCCCATCTCGCCTGGAGGGGAGAGCCTCCTGGATTTTCTCGAGTGGCGGCAGGTGCTCTCAACTTACGACGGGAACTTCAGGGACCCGCTCTGGTGGCCTCGGGAAAGGCCAGTCCCCATGCGAGTTGCTCGGGAGCCTATCGGGGTTCCTCTCCCGTCGATGCCGGGGCCTAAGACCTCGAGTGGAGTCGGTGCCGGAACCTGAGGATTCCTCTCCAGTGCTGACATGGATCTTGGGTACTTCTGGAGTCTCCCCAGGGAGTCAGTCCTCGTCTCGAGTGGGGCATGCACGTGCGCTTTCCTTCCAGCTGTAGCAGCAGTGTCACTTCCCTTCGCGGATCAAGGATCTGTGGCTTTCCCTCGAGGCTTTCCACGAGGCTTTCCACAGGCTTCCCACAGGGCTGTCCCACGTGCCACCGTGGTGTGAGTCGATCCTCGGCTTGAAAGTCGAGGCAGTGCAGGAAAACAGGTTTCCCTGGAATGGACTGAGACATCTGGGGGACTCTGGGAATGGTGGCACGACCCTGGAGTTCCTCTCGCCTTTCCTGTGGAGAGCGCCTCCTCTTGAGATGCGACGGGAACGCCGGGAATCTTTCCCGACCACGCAGGGAAAGGATCCTCCTCTCGAGCTAGGAGGCGAAACGGGGCTCCTCTGGATGGTGGCGGACTCTCGTGCTTCCTCTCGAGTGGAGACGGGTATGTCGGGAATTTCTGAGTTGCCAGCAAGGGTGTGAAGGACCCTTTGGAAGTTCCAGAGTTAGGTTGATTAGCCTCGAGACGCCTCAGCGGAAATGGGCTCATCTCGCCTGGAGGGGAGAACCTCCTGGATTTTCGCGAGTTGCGGCAGGTGCTCTCGACTTACATGGGGACCTCAGGGACCCGCCTCTGGTGGCCTCAGGAAAGGCCAGTCCCCATGTGAGTTGCTCGGGGCCTCTCGGGATTCCTCTCCCGTCGATGCCGGGCCTAAGACCTT
>NW_017206625.1:0-4791 GCF_001704415.2 Capra hircus | reverse complement strand
GGAAAGGCGAGAGAACTCCAGGGTCGTGCCACCATTTCCAGAGTCCCCCTGATGTCTCTGTCCATTCCAGGGAAACCTGTTTTCCCTGCACTGCGTCGACTTTCAAGCCGAGGATCGACTCGCCACCACGGTGGCATGTGGGACAGCCCTGTGGGAAAGCCTCGTGGGAAAGCCTCCAGGAAAGCCACAGATCCCTTGATCTACGCGAGGGAAACCGTGACACTGCTGCTACAGCTCGGAGGAAAGCGCACGTGCATGCCCCCACTCGAGACAAGGACTGACTCCGCTGGGAGACCCCAGAAGTACCCCAAGATCCATGTCAGCAATGAAGAGGAATCCTCAGGTTCCGTCACCGACTCCACACAAGGTCTTAGGCCCCGGCATCGACGGGGGAGAGGAATCCCGAGAGATCCCGTGCAACTCGTATTGGGACTGGCCTTTCCTGAGGCCACCAGAGCGGGTCCCTGAGGGCCCCGTCGTAAGTCGAGAGCACCTGCCACAACTCGAGAAAATCCAGGAGGTTCTCCCTTCCAGGCGAGATGAGGCCCTTTTCCGCTGAGACGTCTCGAGTCTAATCACACCTAAACTCTGGAACTTCAAAAGGGTCCTTCACACCCTTGCTGCAACTCAAGAAGTTTTCCCGACATACCGTCTCCACTCGAGAGGGAAGCACGAGAGCCCCAGCCCACATTCAGATGAGCCGTGTTTCCGCCTCGTAGCTCGAGAGGAGGGATCCATTCCCTGCGTGTCCGGAAAGAATTCCCGGCGTTCCCGGTCGCATCTCCAAGAGGAGGCGCTCTAAACAGTAAAGGTGAGAGGAACTCCAGGTCGTGCCACCATTCCCAGAGTCCCCCGGATGTCTCAGTCAATTCCAGGGAAACCTGTTTTCCCTGCACTGCCTCGACTTTCAATCCGAGGACAGAGTCACACCACGGTGGAACGTGGGACAGCCCCTGTGGGAAAGCCTCGAGGGAAAGCCTCGTGGGAAAGCCTCGAGGGAAAGCCTCGTGGGAAAGCCTCGAGGTAAAGCCACAGATCCCTACATCCACGTGAAGGGAAGCCTGACACGGCTGATAGAGCTTGGGAGGTAAGCGCACGTGCATGCCCCCACTCCGAGACGAGGACTGACTCCCAGGGGAGTCTCCAGAAGTACCCAAGATCCATGTCAGCATTGGAAAGAAATCCTCAGGTTCCTGCAACGACTCCACACAAGGTCTTAGGCCCTGGCATCGACGGCAGAGCAATCCGAGAGGCTCTCGAGCAACTCGCATGGGGACTGGCCTTTCCTGAGGCCACCAGAGTGGGTCCCTGAGAGCCCCGTCGTAAGTCGAGGGCACCTGCCGCAACTCGAGAAAATCCAGGAGGTTCTCCCCACTAGGCGAGATGATGCCCATTTCCACAGAGGCGTCTCGAGGGTAATCACATCTAACTTCTGGAACTTCCAAAGGATCCTTCACACCCTTGCTGCAACTCAAGAAGTTCCCCGACATACTCGTCTCCACTCGAGAGGAAGCACGAGAGTCCCGCCCACATGCACAGGACCCCCGTTTCCGCCTCAAAGGACGAGAGGAGGATCCTTTCCCTGCGTGGTGGGGAAAGAATTCCCGGCATTCCCGTCCCATCTCAAGAGGATGCGCTCTCCACAGGAAAGGCGAGAGGAACTCCAGGGTCGTGGCCACCATTCCCAGAGTCTCCCAGATGTCTCAGTCCATTCCAGGGATAACTGTTTTCCCTGCATTGCCCTCGACTTTCAAGCCAAGGATCGGACTCACATCACGGGGGCACGTGGGACAGCCCTGTGAGAAAGCCTCGTGGGAAAGCCTCGTGAGAAAGACTCCAGGGAAATCCACAGATGCCTTGATCCCACTCGAAGGGAAGCGTGAAAATGCTGCTACAGCTCGGGAGGAAAGCGCACGTGTATGCCCCCACTCGAGACGAGATCTGACTCCCCTGGGGAGACTCCAGAAGTACCCCAAGATCCATGTCAGCACTGGAGAGGAATCCTCAGGTTCCGGCACTGACTCCACACAAGGTCTTAGGCCCGGGCATCGACGGGAGAGGAATCCCGAGAGACCACCGAGCATCTCGCATGGGGACTGGCCTTTCCTGAGGCCACCAGAGCGGGTTCCTGAGGTCCCCGTCTTAAGTCGAGAGCACCTGCCGCAACTCGAGAAAATCCAGGAGGTTTTCCCCTCCAGGCGAGATGAGGCCCATTTCAGCCTAGGCGTCTCGAGGCTAATCACACCTAACCTCGGGAACATCCAAAGGGTCCTTCACACCCTTGCTGCAACTCAAGAAGTTCCCCAACTTACCCGTCTCCACTGGAGAGGAAGCACGATAGTCCCGCCCACATCCAGAGGAGCCCCGTTTCCGCTTCCTAGCTCGAGGGCAGGGATCCTTTCACTGCGTGAATGGGAAAGAATTCCCGGCGTTCCCATCGCATCTCAAGAGGAGGCGCTCTCCACAGGAAAAGAAAGAGGAATTCCAGGGTCGTGCCACCATTCCCAGAGTCCCCCAGATGTCTCAGTCCATTCCAGGGAAACCTGTTTTCCCTACACAGCCTCGATTTTCAACCCGAGGATCGACTCACACCACGGTGGAACATGGGACAGCCCTGTGGGAAAGCCTGGTGGGAAAGCCAAGAGGGAAAGCCACAGATCCCTTGATCCACGAGAAGGGAAGCGTGACACTGCTGCTACACCTCGGGAGGAAAGCGCACGTGCATGCCCCAACTCGTGACGAGGACTGACTCCCCTAGGGAGACTCCAGAAGTATCCCAAGATCCATGTCAGCACTGAAGAGGAATCCTCAGGTTCCGCCACCGACTCCACATAAGGTCTTAGGCCCCGGCATCGACGGGAGAGGAATCGGGAGAGGCCCCCGAGCAATTCGCATGGGGACTTGCCTTTCCTGAGGCCACCAGAGCGGGTCACTGATGTCCCCGTCGTAAGTGGAGAGCACCGGCCGCAACACGAGAAAATTCAGGAGGTTCTCCCATCCAGGCGAGATGAGGCCCATTTCCGCTGAGGCATCTCGAGGCTATCACACCTAACGTCCAGAACTTCCAAAGGGTCCTTCACACCCTTCCTTCAACTCAAGAAGTTCCCCGACATACCCGTCTCCACTCGAGAGGAAGCACGAGAGTCTCGACCACATCCAGAGGAGCCCGGTTTCCCCCTCCTAGATCGAGATGAGGGAACCTTCCCCTTCGTGGTCGGGAAAGAATTCCAGTCTTCCATCGCATCTCAAGAGGAGGCGCTCTCCACAGGAAAGGCGAGAGGAAATCCAGGGTCGTGCCACCATTCCCAGAGTCCCCCAGATGTCTCAGTCCATTCCAAGGAAACCTGCTTTCCCTGCACTGCCTCGACTTTCAAGCCCAGTGTCGACTCACACCACGGTGGCACGTGGGACAGCCCTGTGGGAAAGCCTCGTGGAAAGCCTCGGGAAAGCCTCGAGGGAAAGCCACAGAATCCCTTGATCCACGCGAAGGGAAGCGCGACACTGCTGCTACAGCTTGGGAGGAAAGCGCACATGCATGCCCCCACTCGAGTTGAGGACTGACTCCCCTGGGAGACTCCAGAAGTACCCCAAGATCCATGGCAGTACTTGAGCAAAATCCTCAGGTTCCGGCACCGAATCCACACAAGGTCTTAGCCCCGGCATAGACGGAGAGGAATCCAGAGGCCCCGAGCAACTCGCATGGGGACTGGCCTTTCCTGAGGCCACCAGAGCGGTCCCTGAGGTCCCCATCGTTAAGTCGAGAGCACCTGCCGCAACTCGAGAAAATCCAGGAGGTTCTCCCTACAGGCGAGATGAGGCCCATTTCCGCTGAGGCGTCTCGAGGCTAATCACATCTAACATCTGGAACTTCCCAAGGGTCCTTCACACCCTTGCTGCAACTCAAGAAGTTCCCGACATACCCGTCTCCACTCGAGAGGAAGCACGAGAGTCCCGCCCACATCCAGAGGAGCCCCGTTTCCGCCTCCTAGCTCGAGGGGAGGGATCCTTTCCCGCGTGGTCGGGAAAGAATTCCCGGCGTTCCCGTTGCATCTCAAGAGGAGGCGCTCTCCACAGGAAAGGCGAGAGGAACTCCAGGGTCGTGCCACCATTCCAGAGTCCCCTGGATGTGTCAGTCCATTCCAGGGAAAACTGTTTTCCCTGCACTGCCTCGACGTTCAAGCCGAGGATCGACTCACACCACGGTGGCACGTGGAGAGCCCTGTGGGAAAGCCTCGTGGGAAAGCCTCGAGGGAAAGACCAGATTCCTTGATCCACGCGAAGGGAAGCGCGACACTGCTGCTAGAGCTCGGGAGGAAAGCGCACGTGCATGCCCCCACTCGAGACGAGGACTGACTGCCCTGGGGAGACTCCAGAAGTACCCCAAGATCCATGTCTGCACTGGAGAGGAATCCTCAGGTTCCGGCACTGAGTCCACAGAAGGACTTAGGCCCCAGCATCGACGGGAGAGGAAACCGAGAGGCCCCCCGAGCAACTCGCATGGGGACTGGCCTTTCCTGAGGCCCACCAGAGCGGGTCCCTGAAGTCCCCGTCGTAAAGTCTAGAGCACCTGCCGCAACTCGAGAAAATCCAGGAGAGGTTCTCTCCTCCAGGCGAGATGAGGCCCATTTCCGCTGAGGCGTCTCGAGGCTAATCACACCTAACTCTGGAACTTCCAAACGGTTCTTCAACACCCTTGCTGCAACTCAAGAAGTTCCCGACATACCGGTCTCACACAGAAGAAAGCACGAGAGTCCCGGCCCACATCCAGAGGAGCCCGTTCAGCCTCCTCGC
>NW_017206624.1:0-4792 GCF_001704415.2 Capra hircus | reverse complement strand
GTCGCATCTCAAGAGGAGGCGCTCTCCAGAGGAATGACGAGAGGAATCCAGGGTCGTGCCACATTCCCAGAGTCCCCCAGATGGCTCCGTCCATTCCAGGGAAACCTGTTTTCCCAGCACTGCCTCGACTTTCAAGCCGAGGATCGACTCACACCACGGTGTGGAACGTGGGACAGCCCTGTGGAAAAGCCTCGAGGGAAAGCCTCGTGGGAAAGCCTCGAGGTAAAGCCCCTGATCCCTTGATCCATGCGAAGCAGCGTGACACTGCTGCTACAGCTCGGGAGGAAAGCGCACGTGCATGCCCCCACTCGAGACGAGGACTGACTCACCTGGGGAGACTCCAGAAGTACCCCAAGTTCCATGTCTGCACTGGAGAGGAATCCTCAGTTTCCGGCAACGACTCCACACAAGGTCTTAGCCCCGGCATCGACGGGAGAGGAATCCCCAGAGGCACCCGAGCAACTCGCATGGGGACTGGCCTTTCCTGAGGCCACCAGAGCGGGTCCCTGAGGTCCCCGTCGTAAGCCGAGAGCACCTGCCGCAACTCGAGAAAATCCAGGAGGTTCTCCCTCCAGGCGAGATGAGGCCCATTTCCGCTGAGGCGTCTCGAGGCTATTCACACCTAAACTCTGGAATTTCCAAAGGGTCCTTCACACCCTTGCTGCAACTCAAGAAGTTCCCCGACATACCCGTCTCCACTCGAGAGGAAGCACGAGAGTTCCACCCACATCCAGAGGAGCCCCGTTTCCCCCTCCGAGCTCAAGAGGAGGGATTCTTTCCCTGCGTGGTTGGGAAAGAATTCCCGGCGTTCCCGTCGCATCTCAAGAGGAGGCGCTCTCCACAGGAAAGGCGAGAGGAACTCTAGGGTCGTGCCACATTCCCAGAGTCTCCCGGATGTCTCCGTCCATTCCAGGGAAACCTGTTTTCCCTGCACTGCCTCGACTTTCAAGCCGAGGATCGACTCACACCACGGTGGCACGTGGGACAGCCCTGTGGTAAAGCCTCGAGGAAAGCCACAGATCCCTTGATCCACGCGAAGGGAAACGCGACACTGCTGCTACAGTTCGGAAGGAAAGCGCACGTGCATGCCCACTCGAGACGTGGCCTAACTCCCTTGGGGGGACTCCAGAAATACCCCCAAGATCCATGTCAGCACTGGAGAGGAATCCTCAGGTTCCCTCACTGACTCCACACAAGGTCTTAGGCCCCAGCATCGACGGGAGAGGAATCCCGAGAGGCCCCCGAACAACTCGCATGGGGACTGGCCTTTCCTGAGGCCACCAGAGCGGATCCCTGAGGTCCCCGTCGTAAGACGAGAGCTCCTGCCGCAACTCGAAAAAATCCAGGAGGTTCTCCCCTGCAGGCGAGATGAGGCCCATTTCCGCTGAGGCGTCTCGAGGCTAATCAACCTGGACTCTGGAACTTCCAAAGGGTCCTTCACACCCTTGCTGCAACTCAAGAAGTTGCCCGACGTACCCGTCTTCACTCGAGAGGGAGCACGAGAGTCCCGCCCACATCCAGAGGAGCCCCGTTTCCGTCTCCAAGCTCGAGAGGAGGGATCCTTTCCCTGCGTGGTCGGGAAAGAATTCCCGGCGTTCCCGTCGCATCTCAAGAGGAGGGCTCTCCACAGGAAAGGCGAGAGGAACTCCAGGGTCGTGCCACCATTCCCAGGGTCCCCCAAATGTCTCAGTCCATTCAAGGGAAACTTGTTTTCCCTGCAGTGCCTCGACTTTCAAGCCGAGGATCGACTCACAACACGGTGTCTCGTGGGACAGCCCTGTGGGAAAGCCTCGTGGGAAAGCCTCTTGGAAAGCCTCGTGGGAAAGCCTCGAGGGAAAGCCACAGATCCCTTGATCCATACGAAGGGAAGCGCGACACTGCTGCTACAGCTCAGGAGGAAAGCGCACGTGCATGCCCCCAGTCGAGACGAGGACTGACTCCCCTGGGGAGACTCCAGAAGTACCCCAAGATCCATGTCTGCACTGCAGAGGAATCCTCAGGTTCCGGCACTGACTCCACACAAGGTCTTAGGCCCCAGCATCGACGGGAGAGGAATCCCGAGAGGCCCCCATGCAACTAGCATGGGAACTGGCCTTTCCTGAGGCCACCAGAGAGGGTCCCTGTCGTCCCCATCGTAAGACGAGAGCACCCGCCGCAACTCGAGAAAATCCAGGAGGTTCTCCCCTCCAGGCGAGATGAGGCCCATTTCCGCTGAGGCGTCTCGAGGCTATTCACACCTAACCTCTGGAACTTCCAAAGGGTCCTTCACACCCTTGCTGCAACTCAAGAAGTTCCCCGACATAACCGTCTCCACTCGAGAGGAAGCTCGAGAATCCCGCCCACATCCAGAGGAGCCCCGTTACCGCCTCCTAGCTCGAGAGGAGGGATCCTTTCACTGCGTGCTCGGGAAAGAATTGCCGGCTTTTCCGTCGCATCTCAAGAGGAGGCGCTCTCCACAGGAAAGGCGAGAGGAACTCCAGGGTCGTGCCACCATTCCCAGAGTCCCCCAGATGTCTCAGTCCATTCCAGGGAATACTTTTGTCCCTGCACTGCCTCGACTTTCAAACCGAGGATCGACTGACACCACGGTGTCACGTGGGACATCACTGTGGGAAAGCCTTGTGGGAAAACCTGGTGGGAAAGCGCGTGGGAAAGCGTCGTCAAAGCCTCGAGGGAAAGCCACAGATCCCTTGATCCTCGCGAAGGGAAGCTCAACACTGCTGCTACAGCTCGGAGGAAAGCGCACGTGCATGCCCCCACTCGAGACGAGGACTGACTCTCCTGGGGAGACTCCAGAAGTGCCCCAAGATACATGTCAGCAATGGAGAGGAATCCTCAGGTTTTGGCACAGACTCCACACAAGATCTTAAGTCCCGGCATCGACGGGAGAGGAATCCCGAGAGGCCCATGAGCAACTCGCATGGGGACTGGCCTTCGTGAGGCCACAATAGCGGGTCCCTGATGTCCCCGTCGTAAGTCGAGAGCACCTGCTGCAACTCGAGAAAATCCAGGAGGTTCTCCTCTCCTGGCAAGATGAGGCCCATTTCCCTGAGGGGTCTCGAGGCTAATCACACCTAAACTCTGGAACTTCCAAAGGGTCCTTCACACCCTTGCTGCAACTCAAGAAGTTCCCCAACATGCCCGTCTCCACTCGACAGGAAGCACGAGAGTCCGCCCACATCCAGAGGAGCCCCCGTTTCCGCCTATAGCTAGAGAGGAGGGATACTTCCCTGCGTGGTCGGGAAAGAATTCCTGGCGTTCCCGTCGCATCTCAAGAGGAGGCTCTCCCCACAGGAAAGGCGAGAGGAACTCCAGGGTCGTGCCACCATTCCAGAGTCCCCAGATGTCTCAGTCCATTCCAGGGAAACCTGTTTTCCCTGCACTGCCTCGACTTTCAAGCCAAGGATCGACTCACACCACGGTGGCACGTGGGACAGCCTGTGGGAAAGCCTCGTGGGAAAGCCTCGAGGGAAAGCCACTGATCCCTTGATCCACGCGAAGGGAAGCAGACACCGCTGCTACACTCGGGAGGAAAGCGCAGGTGCATGCCCCCACTCGAACGAGGACTGACTCCCCTGGGGAGACTCCAGAAGTACCCCAAGATCCATGTCAGCACTGGAGAGGAAACCTCAGGTTCCGGCACTGACTCCACACAAGGACTTAGGCCCGGCATCGACGGGAGAGGAATCCCGAGAGGCCCGAGCAACTCCATGGTGACTGGCCTTTCCTGAGGCCCCCAGAGCGGGTCCTGAGATCCCCGTCGTAAGTCGAGAGCACTGCCTAACTCGAGAAAATCCAGGAGGTTCTCCCCTCCAGGCGAGATGAGGCCCATTTCTGCTGAGGCGTCTCGAGCTAATCACACCTAACTCTGAACTTCCAAACGGTCTTCACACCTTGCTGCAACTCAAGAAGTTCCCCCGACATACCCGACCTCTCGAGAGGAAGCACGAGAGTCCCGCCCACATCAGAGGAGCCCCGTTTCCGCCTGATAGCTCGAGAGCAGGGATCCTTCCCTGCGTGGTCGGGAAAAGTTCCCGGCGTTCCCGTCGCATCTCAAGAGGAGGTGCTCTCTCCACAGGAAAGGCGAGAGGAACTCCAGGGTCGTGCCACCATTCCCAGAGTCCCCCAGATGTCTCAGTCCATTCCAGGGAAACTGTTTTCCCTGCAATGAATCGACTTTCAAGCCGAGGATCGACTGACACCACAGTGACACGAGGGACAGACCTGTGGGCAAGCCTCGTGGAAAAGCCTCGAGGGAAAGCCAGAGATCCCTTGATCACGGAAAGGGAAGCGAGACACTGCTGCTACAGCTCGGGAGGAAAGCACACGTGCATGCCCCACTCGAGACGAGGACTGACTCCCCTGGGAGACTCCAGAAGTCCCAAGATCCATGTCAGCACTGCAGAGGAAACCTCTGGTTCCGGCACCGACTCCACACAAGGTCTTAGGCCCTGGCATCACGGGAGAGGAATCCCGAGAGGCCCCCGAGCAACTCGCATGGGGACTGGCCTTTCCTGAGGCCCCAGAGCGGGGTTGAGGTCCCCGTCGTAAGTCGAGAGCACTGCCCTATCTCGAGAAAATCCAGGAGGTTCTCCCCTCCAGGCGAGATGAGGCCCATTTCCGCTGAGGCGTCTCGAGGCTAATCACCCTAATCTCTGGAACTTCCAAAGGGCTTCACACCCTGGCTGCAACTCAAGAAGTTCCCCGACATACCGTCCCCACTCGAGAGGAAGCACGAGAGTCCCGGCCCACATCCAGAGAGCCCTGTTTTCTGCTCCTAGCTCGAGAAGAG
>NW_017206623.1:0-4793 GCF_001704415.2 Capra hircus | reverse complement strand
AGGAGGCGCTCTCCACAGGAAAGGCGAGAGGAACTCCAGGGTGGTGCCACCATTCCCAGAGTACCCCAGATATCTCAGTCCATTCCAGGAAACCTGTTTTCCCTGCACTGCCTCGACTTTCAAGCTGAGGATCGACTCACAGCACGGTGGCACGTGGGACAGCCTGTGAGAAAGCCTCGTGAGAAAGCCTCCTCAAGGGAAAGCCTCGAGGGAAAGCCACTGATCCCTTGATCCACTCGACGGGAAGAATGACACTGCTGCTACAGCTCGGGAGGAAAGCGCTCTTCAATGCCCCCAATCGAATGAGGACTGACTCCCCTGGGGAGACTCCCGAAGTACCTCAAAATCCATGTCAGCACTGGAGAGGAATCCTCAGGTTCCAGGACCGACCCACACAAGGTCTTAGGCCCCGGCATCGACGGGAGAGGAATCCCGAGAGGCCACCGAACAACTCGCATGGGGACTGGCCTTTCCTGCGGCCACCAGAGCGGGTCCCTGAGGTGGAAGTCGAGAGCACCTGCCGCAACTCGAGAAAATCCAGGAGGTTCTCCCCTCCAGGCGAGATGAGGCGCATTTCCGCTGAGGCGTCTAGAGGCTAATTGCACCTAACATCTGGAACTTCCAAAAGGTCCTTCACACATTTTCTGCAACTGAATAAGTTCCCTGACATACTCGCCTCCACTCGAGAGGAAGCACGAGAGTCCCGCCCACATCCAGAGGAGCCCCGATTCCGTCTCATAGCTCGAGAGGAGGGATCATTTCCCTGCGTGGTCGGGAAAGAATTCCCGGCGTTCCCGTCGCATCTCAAGAGGAGGCGCTCTCCACAGGAAAGTTGAGAGGAACTCTAGAGTCGTGCCGCCATTCCCAGAGTCCCCCAGATGTCTCAGTCCATTCCAGGGAAACCTGATTTTCGTGTACTGCTTCGAATTTCAAGCCGAGGATCGACTCACACCACGTGGCACGTGGGACAGCCCTGTGGGAAAGCCTCGTGGGAAAGCCTCCTCCTGGGAAAGCCTCGATGGAAAGCCACAGATCCCTTGATCCACGTGAGGGAAGCGCCACACTGCTGCCACAGCTCGGGAGAAAAGCGCACGTACATGCCCCCACTCGAGACGAGGACTGACTCCCCTGGGGAGACTCCAGAAGTACGCCAAGATCCATGTCAGCACTGGAGAGAAATCCTCAGGTACCAGCACCAAATCCACAAAAGATCTTAGGCCCCGGGATCGTCGGGAGAGGAATCCTGAGAGGCCCCCGAGCAACTCTCATGGGGACTGGGCTTCCCTGAGGCCACCAGAGCGGGTCCCTGAGGTCCCCGACGTAAGTCGAGATCACCTGCCGCAACTCGAGAAAATCCAGGAGGTTCTCCCCTCCAGGCGAGATGAGGCCCATTTCCGCTGTGGCGTCTTGAGGTTAATGAAATCTAACATCTGGAACTTCCAAAGGTTCCTTCACGCCCTTGCTGCAACTCAAGAAGTTCCCGACATACTCGTCTCCACTCGAGAGGAAGCACGAAATGTCCCGCCCACATCCAGAGGAGCCAGTTTCCGCCTGCTAGCTCGAGAGGAGGGATCCTTTCCCCTGGTGGTCGGGAAGAATTCCTGGTTCCGTCGCATCTCAAGAGGAGGCGCTCTCCACAGGAAAGGCGAGAGGAACTCCAGGGTCGTGCCACCATTCCCAGAGTCCCCAGATGTCTCAGTCCATTCTAGGGAAACCTGTTTTCCCCTGCACTGCCTCGACTTTCAAGCCGAGGATCGACTCACACCACGGTGGCACGTGGACAGCCCTGTGGAAAGCCTCGAGGAAAGCCTCCTGGGAAAGCCTCGAGGGAAAGCCACAGATCGCTTGATCCACACGAAGGGAAGTGCGACACTGCTGCTACAGCTCGGGAGGAAAGCGCACGTGCATGCCCCAACTCGAGACAAGGACTGACTCCCTGGGGAGACTCCAGAAGTACCCCAAGATCCATGTCAGCACTGGAGAGGAATCCTCAGGTTCCGGCACCAACTCCACACAAGGTCTTAGGCCCCAGCATCGACGGGAGAGGAATCCCGAGAGGACCCGAGCAACTCGCATGGGGACTGGCCTTTCCTGAGGCCACCAGAGCGGGTCCCTGAGGTCCCGTCGTAAGTCGAGAGCACCTGCCGCAACTCGAGAAAATCCAGGAGGTTCTCCCCTCCAGGCGAGATGAGGCCCATTTCCGCTGAGGCGTCTTGAGGCTAATCACATCTAACATCTGGAACTTCCAAAGGGTCCTTCACGCCCTTGCTGCAACTCAAGAAGTTCCCTGACATACCCGTCTCCACTCGAGAGGAAGCACGAGAGTCCCGCCCACATCCAGAGGAGCTCCGTTTCCGCCTCCTAGCTCGAGAGGAGGGATCCTTTCCCTGCGTGGGGGGGAAAGAATTCCCCGCGTTTCCGTCGCTTCTCAAGAGGAGACGCTCTCCACAGGAAAGGCGAGAGGAACTCCAGAGTCGTGCCACCATTCCCAGAGTCCCCCAGATATTTCAGTCCATTCCAGGGAAAACTGTTTTTCCCTGCACTGCCTCTATTTTCAAGCCGAGGATCGATTCACACCACGGTGGTAACGTGGGACAGCCCTGTGGGAAAGCCTCGTGGGAAAGCCTCGTGGGAAAGCCTCTAGGGAAAGCCACAGATCCCTTGATCCACCGAAGGGAAGCGGCCACACTGCTGCCTACAGCTCGGAGGAAAAGCGCACTTGCATGCCCCCCACTCGAGACGAGGACTGACTCCCCTGGGGAGACTCCAGAAGTACCCCAAGATCCATGTCAGCACTGGAGAGGAATCCTCAGGTTCCGGCACCGACTCCACACAAGGTCTTAGGCCCCCGCATCGACGGGAGAGGAATCCCGAGAGGCCCACCGAGCAACTCGCATGGGGACTGGCCTTTCCTGAGGCCACCAGAGCAGGGTCCCTGACGGTCCCCGACGTAAGTCGAGAGCACCTGCCGCAACTCGAGAAAATCCAGGAGGTTCTCCCCTCCAGGCGAGATGAGGCCCATTTCCGCTGAGGCGTCTTGAGGTTAATCACATCTAACATCTGGAATTTCCAAAGGTTCCCTCACACCCTTGCTGCCAACTCAAGAAGTTCACCGACATACCCGTCTCCATTCGAGAGGAAGCACGAGAGTCCCGCCACATCAAGAGGAGCCCCGTTTCCGCCTCCTAGCTCGAGAGGAGGGATCCTTTCCCTGCGTGGTCGGGAAAGAATTCCCGGCATTTCCGTCGCATCTCAAGAGGAGTCGCTCTCCACAGGAAAGGCTAGAGGAACTCCAGGGTCGTGCCACCATTCCCAGAGTCCCCGAGATGTCTCAGTCCATTCCAGGGAAACCTGTTTTCCCTGCACTGCCTCGATTTTTCAAGCCGAGGATCGACTCACACCACGGTGGCACGTGGGACAGCCCTGTGTGAAAGCCTCGAGAGAAAGCCTCGTGGGAAAGCCTCGAGGGAAAGCCACAGATCGCTTGAGCCATGCGAAGGAAGTGCGACACTGCTGCTACAGTTCGGGAGGAAAGCGCCACGTGCATGCCCCAACTCGAGACAAGGACTGACTGCACTGGGGAGAACTCCAGAAGTACCCCAAGATCCATGTCAGCACTGGAGAGGAATCCTAAGGTTCCGGCACCAACTCCACACAAGGTCTTAGGCCCCAGCATCGACGGGAGAGGAATCCCGAGAGGACCCGAGCAACTCGCATGGGGACTGGCCTTTCCTGAGGCCACCAGAGCGGGTCCCTGAGGTTCCCCGTCGTAAGTCGAGAGCACCTGCCGCAACTCGAGAAAATCCAGGAGGTTCTCCCCTCCAGGCGAGATGAGGCCCATTTTCGCTGAAGGCGTCTTGAGGTTAATCACATCTAACATCTGGAACTTCCAAAGGTCCTTCACGCCCTTGCCTGCAACTCAAGAAGTTCCCCGACATACACGTCTCCCACTTGAAAGGATGCACGAGAGTCCCCGCCACATCCAGAGGAGCCCCGTTTCCGCCTCCTAGCTCGAGAGGAGGGATCCTTTCCCTGCGTGGGGGGGAAAGAATTCCCCGCGTTCCCGTCGCCTCTCAAGAGGAGACGCTCTCCACAGGAAAGGCGAGAGAACTCCAGAGACGTGCCACCATTCCCAGAGTCCCCCAGATGTCTCAGTCCATTCCAGGGAAACCTTTTTTCCCTGCACTGCATCTATTTTCAAGCCGAGGATCGATTCACACCACGGTTGTACGTGGGACAGCCCTGTGGAAAGCCTCGTGGGAAAGCCTCGTGGGAATGCCTCGAGGGAAAGCCACATCCCTTGATCCACGCGAAGGGAAGGGCCACACTGCTGCTACAGCTCGGGAGGAAAGCGCACGTGCATTCCCCCACTCGAGACGAGGACTGACTCCCCTGAGAGACTCCAGAAATACCCCAAGATCCATGTCAGCACTGGAGAGGAATCCTAAGGTTCCGGCACCAACTCCACACAAGGTCTTAGGCCCCCAGCATCGACGGGAGAGGAATCCCCAGAGGCCGCCGAGCAACTCGCATGGGACTGGCCTTTCCTGATGTCACCAGAGCGGGTCCCTGAGGTCCCCGTCGTAAGTCGAGAGCACTTGCCGCAACTCGAGAAAATCCAGGAGGTTCTCCCCTCCAGGCGAGATGAGGCCCATTTCCGCTGAGGCGTCTTGAGGGTAATGAAATCTAACATCTTTAACTTCCAAAGGGTCCTTCTGGCCCTTGCTGCAACTCAAGAAGTTCCCCGACATACTCGTCTCCACTCGAGAGGAAGCAGGAAAGTCCCGGCCACA
>NW_017206622.1:0-4793 GCF_001704415.2 Capra hircus | reverse complement strand
GACACAGCTAAAAGCTGCGAAATCAGTACTAAGCAGGGATTTCAGCTTGACGGGGACTTGCTGCCTCCTCTTCCCCCGAGGAGGCTCGCTTTTCCCTGCTGGCTGCTGCACTCGCCTATCCGGCGGCGGGCGCAGGCTCCTCCAGCAGGTCTTGCCTCAGGCTGCTTCCCCTGAGTTGGGGCTGTGGGCAGGAACCCAGACACGCAGGATCAGGCCCAAACACCTGCACATGTCTCTGCTGGGGAGGAGAGTGCTAGGGAACCTACGTCTGTCATACACTTTCTGGGCACCCAAGGAATCAGCCTCCGTGTGTGCGGGGCTGAAAACCCCAGCCAGGGGACCTGGGAGCCTGGTGCTCTCCGTGTGGCGCTGAATCTGGGCGGCCAAGCAACCGCTGGAGGAGCCCTGCAGTTGCCCTTCCCTTCCCTCTGACAGAATTCTCACTGCTGGAGCCTTGGCAGTGTGCAACCCACCAGCCCCTAAGCTCTCCTTAAGGAGGACTGGACCTAAGTGCAAAGGCAAGGCAGGATTGGAGCTGAGGCAAGAAAGGCGCCAGTGGCGACTCCCAGGCTCCTGCTGCCTGCTCCTTCCTGGAGAGGCAGCCTAAAAGCAAGGCAAGTCTGGGCAAGGCTAGCCCCCGGCAGAGCAGCCTCGCGCCAGGAACTCTGCCAGATCGGGGCTCTGAGCAGAGCTAGAGCTCTGCCGTACTGGAGGCGCACTTAGCTCCGTGCAAGCAGGGCTTTCAACTTGACGGGGCTGGGCTGCCTCCTCTTCCCCCGAGGAGGCTCGCTTCCCTGCTGGCTGTGCACTCGCCTATCAGGCGGGGGCGCAGGGCTCCTCCAGCAGGTCTTGCCTCAGGGGCTGCTTCCCCTGAGTTGGGGCTGTGGGCAGGAACCCAGACACGCAGGATCAGGCCCCAAACCACCTGCACATGTCTCTGCTGGGGAGGAGAGTGCTAGGGAACCTACGTCTGTCATACACTTTCTGGGCACCCAAGGAATCAGCCTCCGTGTGTGCGGGGCTGAAAACCCCAGCCAGGGGCCCTGGGAGCCTGGTGCTCTCGGTGCGGCGCTGATTCTAGGCGGCCTAGAAACCGCTGGAGGAGCCCTGCAGTTGCCCTTCCCTTCCCTCTGACAGAGCTCTCACTGCTGAAGCCCTTGGCAGTGTGCAACCCACCACCCCCTAAGCCCTCCCCAACGACGCCTGGCACCTATGTGCAAAGGCAAGGCAGGATTGGAGCTGAGGCAAGGAAGGCACCAGTGGCGTCTCCCAGGCTCGCTCAGACAGCTCCTTCCTGGGGAGGGAGCCTAAAAGCAAGGCAAGTCTGGGCAAGGCGAGCCCCGGCCGAGCAGCCTCGCGCCAGAAACTCTGCCAGATCGGGGCTCTGAGCAGAGCTAGAGCTCTGCCGTACTGGAGGCGCACTTAGCTCCGTGCAAGCAGGGCTTTCCTCTTGACTGGGCTCGGCTGCCTCCTCTTCTCCCGAGGAGGCTCGCTACCACTGCTGGCTGTGCTCTCGCCTATCAGGCGGGCGCGCAGGGCTCCTCCAGCAGGTCTTGCCTCAGGGGCTGCTTCCCCTGAGTTGAGGCTGTGGGCGGGAACCCAGACACGCAGGATAAGGCCCCAACCACCTGCACATGTCTCTGCTGGGGAGGAGAGTGCTAGGGAACCTACGTCTCTCACACACTTTCTAGGCACCCACGGAGTCAGCCTCTGGGAGTGTGGGGATGCAAAACCCAGCCAGGGGCCCTTGGAACCTGGTGCTCTCCGTGCGGAGCTTTGTCTGGGCGGCCAAGGAACCGCTGAAGGAGCCCTGCTGTTGCCCTTCGCTTCCCTCTGACAGAGCTTTCACTGCTGGAGCCCTTGGCAGTGTGCAACCCACCAGCCCCTAAGCCCTCCTCAAGGACGCTTGGGACCTAAGTGCAAAGGCAAGGCAGGGGTAGAGCTGAAGCCAGGAAGGCGCCAGTGGCGTTTCCGAGCCTCACACAGCCTGCTCCTTCCTGGGGAGGGAGCCTTAAAGCAAGGCAAGTCTGCGCAAGGCTCGCCTATGGCAGAGCATCTTGGTGCCAGGAACTCTGCCAGATCGGGCCTCTGAACAGAGCTAGAGATCTGCCGTACTGGAGTCGCACTTAGCTTCGTGTAAGCAGGGATTTCAGCTTGACGGGGACTTGCTGCCTCCTCTTCCCCCGAGGAGGCTCGCTTCCCTGCTGGCTGTGCACTCGCCTATCAGGCGGGGGCGCAGGGCTCCTCCAGCAGGTCTTGCCTCAGGGGCTGCTTCCCCTGAGTTGGGGCTGTGGGCAGGAACCCAGACACGCAGGATCAGGCCCCAAACACCTGCACATGTCTCTGCTGGGGAGGAGAGTGCTAGGGAACCTACGTCTGTCATACACTTTCTGGGCACCCAAGGAATCAGCCTCCGTGTGTGCGGGGCTGAAAACCCCAGCCAGGGGACCTGGGAGCCTGGTGCTCTCCGTGTGGCGCTGAATCTGGGCGGCCAAGCAACCGCTGGAGGAGCCCTGCAGTTGCCCTTCCCTTCCCTCTGACAGAATTCTCACTGCTGGAGCCCTTGGCAGTGTGCAACCCACCAGCCCCTAAGCTCTCCTTAAGGAGGACTGGGACCTAAGTGCAAAGGCAAGGCAGGATTGGAGCTGAGGCAAGAAAGGCGCCAGTGGCGACTCCCAGGCTCCTGCTGCCTGCTCCTTCCTGGAGAGGCAGCCTAAAAGCAAGGCAAGTCTGGGCAAGGCTAGCCCCCGGCAGAGCAGCCTCGCGCCAGGAACTCTGCCAGATCGGGGCTCTGAGCAGAGCTAGAGCTCTGCCGTACTGGAGGCGCACTTAGCTCCGTGCAAGCAGGGCTTTCAACTTGACGGGGCTGGGCTGCCTCCTCTTCCCCCGAGGAGGCTCGCTTCCCTGCTGGCTGTGCACTCGCCTATCAGGCGGGGGCGCAGGGCTCCTCCAGCAGGTCTTGCCTCAGGGGCTGCTTCCCCTGAGTTGGGGCTGTGGGCAGGAACCCAGACACGCAGGATCAGGCCCCAACCACCTGCACATGTCTCTGCTGGGGAGGAGAGTGCTAGGGAACCTACGTCTGTCATACACTTTCTGGGCACCCAAGGAATCAGCCTCCGTGTGTGCGGGGCTGAAAACCCCAGCCAGGGGCCCTGGGAGCCTGGTGCTCTCGGTGCGGCGCTGATTCTAGGCGGCCTAGAAACCGCTGGAGGAGCCCTGCAGTTGCCCTTCCCTTCCCTCTGACAGAGCTCTCACTGCTGAAGCCCTTGGCAGTGTGCAACCCACCACCCCCTAAGCCCTCCCCAACCACGCCTGGCACCTATGTGCAAAGGCAAGGCAGGATTGGAGCTGAGGCAAGGAAGGCACCAGTGGCGTCTCCCAGGCTCGCTCAGACAGCTCCTTCCTGGGGAGGGAGCCTAAAAGCAAGGCAAGTCTGGGCAAGGCGAGCCCCCGGCCGAGCAGCCTCGCGCCAGAAACTCTGCCAGATCGGGGCTCTGAGCAGAGCTAGAGCTCTGCCGTACTGGAGGCCCACTTAGCTCCGTGCAAGCAGGGCTTTCCTCTTGACTGGGCTCGGCTGCCTCCTCTTCTCCCGAGGAGGCTCGCTACACTGCTGGCTGTGCTCTCGCCTATCAGGCGGGCGCGCAGGGCTCCTCCAGCAGGTCTTGCCTCAGGGGCTGCTTCCCCTGAGTTGAGGCTGTGGGCGGGAACCCAGACACGCAGGATAAGGCCCCAACCACCTGCACATGTCTCTGCTGGGGAGGAGAGTGCTAGGGAACCTACGTCTCTCACACACTTTCTAGGCACCCACGGAGTCAGCCTCTGGGAGTGTGGGGATGCAAAACCCAGCCAGGGGCCCTTGGAACCTGGTGCTCTCCGTGCGGAGCTTTGTCTGGGCGGCCAAGGAACCGCTGAAGGAGCCCTGCTGTTGCCCTTCGCTTCCCTCTGACAGAGCTTTCACTGCTGGAGCCCTTGGCAGTGTGCAACCCACCAGCCCCTAAGCCCTCCTCAAGGACGCTTGGGACCTAAGTGCAAAGGCAAGGCAGGGGTAGAGCTGAAGCCAGGAAGGCGCCAGTGGCGTTTCCGAGCCTCACACAGCCTGCTCCTTCCTGGGGAGGGAGCCTTAAAGCAAGGCAAGTCTGCGCAAGGCTCGCCTATGGCAGAGCATCTTGGTGCCAGGAACTCTGCCAGATCGGGCCTCTGAACAGAGCTAGAGATCTGCCGTACTGGAGTCGCACTTAGCTTCGTGGAAGCAGGGATTTCAGCTTGACGGGGACTTGCTGCCTCCTCTTCCCCCGAGGAGGCTCGCTTCCCTGCTGGCTGTGCACTCGCCTATCAGGGCGGGGCGCAGGGCTCCTCCAGCAGGTCTTGCCTCAGGGGCTGCTTCCCCTGAGTTGGGGCTGTGGGCAGGAACCCAGACACGCAGGATCAGGCCCCAAACACCTGCACATGTCTCTGCTGGGGAGGAGAGTGCTAGGGAACCTACGTCTGTCATACACTTTCTGGGCACCCAAGAATCAGCCTCCGTGTGTGTGCGGGGCTGAAAACCCCAGCCAGGGACCTGGGAGCCTGTGCTCTCCGTGTGGCGCTGAATCTGGGCGGCCAAGCAACCGCTGGAGAGCCTGCAGTTGCCCTTCCCTTCCTCTTGACAGAATTCTCACTGCTGGAGCCCTTGGCAGTGTGCAACCCACCAGCCCTAAGCTCTCCTTAAGGAGGACTGGGACCTAAGTGCAAAGGCAAGCAGGATTGGAGCTGAGGCAAGAAAGGCGCCAGTGGCGACTCCCAGGCTCCTGCTG
>NW_017206621.1:0-4793 GCF_001704415.2 Capra hircus | reverse complement strand
GTGGAGACGGGTATGTCGGGGGAACTTCTTGAGTTGCAGCAAGGGTGTGAAGGACCCTTTGGAAGTTCCAGAGGTTAGGTGTGATTACACTCGAGACGCCTCAGCGGAAATGGGCTTCATCTCGCCTGGAGGGGAGACCTCTTCGATTTTCTCGAGTTGCGGCAGGTGCTCTCGACTTAAGACGGGGACCTCCGGGACCCGCTCTGGTGGCCTCAGGAAAGGCCAGTTTCCCATGCGAGTTGCTCGGGGTCTCTCGGATACCTCTCCCGTCGATGCTGGAGTCTAAGACCTTGTGTGGAGTCGGTGCCAGTGCCTGAGGATTTTCTCTCCAGTGCCGACATGGATCTTGTGGTATTTCTGGAGTCTCCCCAGGGGACTCAGTCGTCGTCTCCAGTGGGGGCATTCACGTGCACTTTCCTCCCGAGCTGTAGCAGGAGTGTCACGCTTCCATAGGCGTGGATCAAGGGATCTGTTGCTTTCCTTGAGGCTTTCCACGAAGCTTTCCCACGAGGCTTTCCACAGGGCTGTCCACGTGCCACCGTGGTGTGAGTCGATCCTCGACTTGAACGTCGAGTCAGTGCAGGGAAAACAGGTTTCCCTGGATTGGACTGAGATATCTGGGGGACTCTGGGAATGGTGGCACGACCCTGGAGTTCCTCTCGCCATTCCTGTGGTGAGCACCTCCTCTTGAGATGCGACGGGAACACCGGGAATTCTTGACGGACAAGGCAGGGAAAGGATCCCTCCTCTCGAGCTAGGAGGCAGAAACGGGGCTCCTCTGGATGTGGGCGGGACTCTCGTGCTTCCTCTCGAGTGGAGACCGGTATGTCGGGGAACTTCTTGAGTTGCAGCAAGGGTGTGAAGGACCCTTTGGAAGTTCCAGAGGTTAGGTGTGATTAGCATCGAGACGCCTCAGCGGAAATGGGCCTCATCTCGCCTGGAGGGGAGAACCTCCTGGATTTTCTCGAGTTGCGGCATGTGCTCTCGACTTACAACGGGACCTCAGGGACCCGCTCTGGTGGCCTCAGGAAAGGCCAGTCCCCATGCAAGTTGCTCGGGGGCCTCCTGGGATTCCTCTCCCGTCGAAGCTGGGGCCTAAGTCGTTGTGTGGAGTCGGTGCCGGAACCTGAGGATTCCTCTCCAGTGCTGACATGGATCTTAGGGTACTTCTGGAGTCTCCCAGGGTAGTCCAGTCCTCGTCTCGAGTGGGGGCATGCACGTGCGCTTCCCTCCGGAGCTCTAGCAGCAGTGATACGCTTCCCTTCGCGTGGATCAAGGATCAGTGGCTTTCCCTAGAGGCTTTCCCACGAGCCTTTCCCACGAGGCTTTCCCACGTGCCTTTCCCACAGGGCTGTCCCACGTGCCACCGTGGTGTGAGTCGATCCTCGGCTTGAAAGTCGAGGCATTGCAGGGAAAACAGGTTTCCCTGGAATGGACAGAGACATCTGGCTGACTCTGGGAATGTGGCACTACCCTGGAGTTCCTCTCACCTTTCCTGTGGAGAGCGCCTCCTCTTGAGATGCGACGGGAACGCCGGGAATTCTTTCCCGACCACACAGGGAAAGGATCCCTCTCTGGATCTAGGAGGTGGAAACGGGGCTCCTCTGGATGTGAGCAGGACTCTCGTGCTTCCTTCTCCACTGGAGACGGGTATGTCGGGGAGCTTCTTGAGTTGCAGCAAGTGTGTGAAGGTCCCTTTGGAAGTTCCATAGGTTAGTTGTGATTAGCCTGGATATGGCTCAGGGGAAATGGGCCTCATCTCGCCTGGAGGGAAGAACCACCTGGATTTTCTCCAGTTGAGGCAGGTGCTCACAACTTACGGACCGGGACCTTCAGGGACCTGCTCTGGTGCCTCAGGAAAGACCAGTCCCCATGCGAAATTGCTCGGGGGCCTCTCGGGATTCCTCTCCCGTCGATGCCGGACCTAAGACCTTGTGTGGAGTCGGTGCCAGAACCTGAGGATTCCTCTCCAGTGCTGACATGGATCTTGGGGTACTTCTGGAGTCTCCCCAGGGGAGTCAGTTTTTGTCTCGAGTGGTGGCATGCACGTGCGCTTTCCTCCCGAGCTGTAGCAGGAGTGTCACGCTTCCATAGGCGTGGATCAAGGGATCTGTGGCTTCCCTCGAGGCTTTCCCAAGAGGATTTCCCACGAGGCTTTCCCACAGGGCTATCCCACGTTCCACCGTGGTGAGAGTCGATTCTCGCCGTGAAAAGTCGAGGCAGTGCAGGGAAAACAGTTTCCTCTGGAATGGACTGAGATATCTGGGCGACTCTGTGAATGGTTGCTCGACCCTGGAGTTCCTCTCGCCTTTCCTGTGGAGAGCGCTTCAACTTGAAATGCGAGCGGAATGGCGGGTATTATTTCCTGACCCAAGCAGGGAAAGGATCCCTCATCTCGAGCTTCGATACCAAAACGGTGTCTCCTCTGGATGTGGGCGGGACCTTCGTGCTTCCTCACGAGTGGAGACGGGTATGTCGGGGAACTTCTTGAGTTGCAGCAAGGGTGTGAAGGACCCGTTGGAATTACCAGAGGTAACGTGTGATTAGCCTCGAGACGCCTCAGCGGAAATGGGACTCATCCCGCCTGGAGTAGAGAACCTCCTGGATATGCTCGAGTTGCGGCAGGTGCTCTCAACCTACCACGGGGACCTCAGGGACCCGCTCTGGTGGCCTCAGGAAAGGCCAGTCCCATGCGAGTTGCTCGGGGCCTCTCGGGATTCCTCTCCCGTCGATGCCGGGCCTAAGACCTTGTGTGGAGTCAGTGCTGGAACCTGAGGATTCCTCTCCAGTGCTGACATGGATCTTGGGGTACTTCTGAACTCACCCCAGGGGAGTCAGTCCTCGTCTCGAGTGGGGGCATGCACATGCGCTTTCCTTCTGAGCTGTAGCAGCAGTGTCGCGCTTCCCTTCGCGTGGATCAAGGGATCTGTGGCTTTCCCTCGAGGCTTTCCCAAGAGGCTTTCCCACAGTGCTGTCCCACGTGCCACCGTGGCGTGAGTCGATCCTCGCTTGAAAGTCGAATCAGTGCAGGGAAAACAGGTTTCCCTGGAATGGACTGAGACATCTGGGGGACTCTGGGAATGGTGGCACGACCCTGGAGTTCTTCTCGCCTTTCCGGTGGAGATCGCCTCCTCTTGAGATGCGGCTGGAACTCCGGGAATTCTTTCCCGAGCACGGAGGGAAAGGATCCCTCCTCTCGAACTAGGAGGCGGAATCGGAGCTCCTCTGTATGTGGGCGGAACTCTCGTGCTTCCTCTCGAGTGGAAACGGGTATGTCGGGGAACTTCTTGAGTAGCAGCAAGGGTTGAAGGACCCTTTGGAAGTTCCAGAGGTTAGGTTTGATTAGCCTCAAACGCCTCAGGGGAAATGGGCCTCATCTCGCCTGGAGGGGAGAACCTCCTGGATGTTCTCTAGTTGCGGCAGGTGCTCTCGACTTACGACGGGGACCTCAGGGACCCGCTCTGGTGGCCTCAGGGAAGGCCAGTCCCCATGCGAGTTCCTCGGGGGCCTCACGGGATTCCTCTCCCATCGATGCCGGGGCCTGAGACCTTGCGTGGAGTCGGTGTCAGAACCTGAGGATTCCTCTCCATTGCTGACATGGATCTTGGGGTACTTCTGGAGTCTCCTCAATGGAGTAGGTCCTCGTCTCGAGTGGGGGCATGCACGTGCGCTTACTTCCCGAGCTGTAGCAGCAGTGTCAGGCTTCCCTTCGCGTGGATCAAGGGATCTGTGGCTTTCCCTCGATCTTTCCCACGAGGCTTCCCACGAGGCTTTCCACAGGCTGTCCCACGTGCCACCGGTGGGAGTCGATCCTCGCTTGAAGTGACGCAGTCAGGGAAAACAGGTTTCCTGAATGACTGAGACATCTGGGGACTCTGGGAATGGTGCACGACCTGGAGTTCCTCTCGCCTTTCCTGTGGAGAGCGCCTCCTCTTGACTTGCGACAGGAACGCTGGGAATCTTTCCCGACCACGCAGGAAAAGGATGCCTCCTCTCGAGCTAGGAGGCGGAAACGGGTCTACTCTGGATGTGGGCGGGACTCTCGTGCTTCCTCTCGAGTGGAGACGGGTAAGTCGGGGAACTTCTTGAGTTGCAGCAAGCGTGTGAAGGACCCTTTGGAAGTTCCAGAGGTTAGGTGTAATTAGCCTCGAATCGGCTCAGCGGAAATGGGCCTCATCTCGCCTAGAGGGGAGAACATCCTGGATTTTCTCTCGAGTAGCGGCAGGTGCTCTCGACTTGACGGTGACCTCAGCGACCCGCTCTGGTGGCCTCAGGAAAGTTAAGTCCCCATGCGAGTTGCTCGGGGGCCTCTCGGGATTCCTCTCCCGTCGATGCTGGGGCCTAAGACCTTGTGTGGAGTCGGTGCCCGAACCTGAGGATTCCACTCCAGTGCTGACATGAATCTTGGAGTACTTCTGGAGTCTCTCCAGGGGTGTCAGTCCTCCTCTCGAGTGGGGGCATGCACGTAAGCTTTCCTCCCAGCTTTAGCAGCTGTGTCACGCTTCCCTTCGCGGGGATCAAGGGATCTATGGCTTTCCCTCGAGGCTTTCCCCACGAGGCTTTCCACAGGCAGAGGCTTTCCCACAGAGCTGTCCCACGTGCCACCTTGGTGTGAGTCGATCCTCGGCTTGAAAGTCGAGGCAGTGCAGGGAAAACAGGTTTCCCTGGAATGGACTGAGACATCTGGGGGCACTCTGGGAATTGTGGCACGACCCTGGAGTCCTCTCGCATTTCCTGTGCAGAGCGCCTTCTCTTGAGATGCGACGGGAACGCCAGGAATTCTTTCCCGACCA
>NW_017206620.1:0-4794 GCF_001704415.2 Capra hircus | reverse complement strand
CAGTGCAAGGAAACAGGTTCCCTGGAATGGAACTGAGACATCTTGGCGAATCTGGGAATGGCTGGCACGACCCTGGACTTCCTCTCGACTTTCCTGTGGAGAGCGCCTCCTCTTGAGATGCGACGGGAACGCCGGGAATTCTTTCCCGACCACGGAGGGAAAGGATCCCTCCTCTCGAGCTAGGAGGCGGAAACGGTGCTCCTCTGTATGTGGGCGGGACTCTCGTGCTTCCTCTCGAGTGGAGACGGGTATGTCGGGGAAATTCTGGATTTGCAGCCAAGGGTGTAAAGGACCTTGGAAGTTCCAGAGCGTTAGGTGTGATTAGCCTCGAGACGCCTCAGCGGAAATGGGGCCTCATCTCGCCTGGAGGGGAGAACCTCCTGGATTTTCTCGAGTTGCGGCAGGTGCTCTCGCCTTTCGATACGGACCTCAGGACCCGCTCTGGTGGCCTCAGGAAAGGCCAGTCCCATGCGAGTTGCTCGCGGCCTCTCGGGATTCCTCTCCGTTGATGCCGGGGCCTAAGACCTTGTGTGGAGTTGGTTCTGGAACCTGAGGTTTCCTCTCCATTGCTGACATGGATCTTGGGGTACTTTTGGAGTCTCCCCAGGGGAGTCAGTTCTTGTCTCGAGAGGGGGCATGCACGAGCGCTTTCCGCCCGAGCTGGAGCAGCAGTGTCACGCTTCCCTTCGAGTGGATCAAGGATCAGTGGCTTTCCCTCGAGGCTTTCCCACGACGCATTCCAGGAGGCTTTCCCACAGGGCTGTCCCACGTGCCACCGTGGTGTGAGTCGCTCCTCGGCTTGAAAGTCGAGGCAGTGCAAGGAAAACTGTTTTCCCTGGAATGGACTGAGACATCTGGGGAATCTGGAATGTGGCACGAACCTGGAGTTCCTCTCGCCTTTCCTGTGGAGAGTGCCTCCACTTCAGATGTGACGGGAACGCCGGGAATTCTTTCCGCACACGCAGGGAAAGGATTCCTCCTCTCGAGCTTTGAGGCGGAATTGGGCTCCTCTGGATGTGGGCAGGACTCTCCTGCTTCCTCTCGAGCGGAGACGGGTATGTCGGGGATCTTCTTGAGCTGCAGCAAGGGTGTGAAGGACCCTTTGGAAATTTACGAGGCTGGTGTGATTAGCCTCGAGACGCCTGTGCGGAAATGGGCCTCATCTCGCCTGGAGGGGAGAACCTCCTGGAGTTTCTCGAGTTGCGGCAGGTGCTCTCGACTTACGACGGGCGACTTCAGGGACCCGCTCTGGTGGCCTCAGGAAAGGCCAGTCCACTTGGGAGTTGCTCGGGGGCCTCTCAGGATTCCTCTCCCGTCGATGCCAGGTCCTAAAACCTTGTGTGGAGTCGGTGCCGGAACCTGAGTATCCCTCTCCAGTGCTGACATGGATCTTGGGTACTTCTGGAGTCTCCCCAGGGGAGTCAGTCCTCGTCTCGAGTGGGGCATGCACGTGCGCTTTCCTTCCGAGCTGTAGCAGCAGTGTCACGCTTCCCTTGGCATGGATCAAGGGATCTGTGGCTTTCCCTCGATGCTTTCCCACAAGACTTTCCGACAGGGCTGTCCCACGTGCCACCGTGGTGTGAGTCGATCCTCGGCTTGAAACTCGAGGCAGTGCAGGGAAAACAGGATTCCCTGGAATGGACTGAGATATCTGGGTGACTCTGGGAATGGTGGCACGACCCTGGAGTTCCTCGCGCCTTTCCTGTGGAGAGCGCTTCCTCTTGAGATGCGACAGGAACACGAGGAATTCTTTCCCCACCACGCAGGGAAAGGATCCCTCCTCTCGAGCTAGGAGGCGGAAACGGGGCCTCCTCTGGATGTGGGCGGGACTCTCGAGCTTCCTCTCGAATGGAGACGTGTATGTGGGAACTTCTTGAGTTGCAGCAAGGGTGTGAAGGACCCTTTGGAAGTTCCAGAGGTTCAGTGTGATTAGACTCGAGACCCCTCAGGAGAAAAGGGCCTCATCTGCCCTGGAGGGGGGAGAAACTCCTGAATTGTGTCGACTTACGGCAGGTGCTCTTGACTTACGACGACGGGGACATCAGGGACCCGCTCTGCTGGCCTCAGGAAAGGCCAGTCCCCATGCGAGTTGCTCGGGGGCCTCTCGGGATTCCTCTCCCTTCGATGCCGGGGCTTAAGACCTTGTGTGGGAGTCGGTGCCGAACCTGAGGATTCCTCTCAATGCTGACATGGATCTTGGGTACTTCTGGAGTCTCCCCAGGGGAGTCACTCCTCGTCTCGAGTGGGGGCATGCATGTGCACTTTCCTCCTGGCTCTAGCAGCAGTGTCACGCTTCCCTTCGCGTGGATCAAGGGATCTGTGGGCTTTCGCTCGAGGCTTTCCCACGAGGCTTTCCCACAGGGCTGTGTCACGTGCCACCGTTGGTGTGAGTCGATCCTCGGCTTGAAAGTCGAGCCAAGCAGGGAAAAATATTTCCCTGAATGGACTGAGACATCTGAGGGACTCTGGGAATGTGGCACGACCCTGGAGTTCCTCTCGCCTTTACTGTGTGTAGCGCCTTCTCTTGAGATGCGACGGAACGCCCGGGAATTCTTTTCCCGACCACATAGGGAAAGGATCCCTCCTCTGGAGCTAGGAGGCGGAAACGGGGCTCCTCTGGATGTGGGTGGGACTCTCGTGCTTCCTCTCGAGTGGAGAAGGTATGTCGGGGAACTTCTTGAGTTGCAGCAAGGGTGTGAAGGACACTCTGGAAGTTCCAGAGGTTAGGTGTGATTAGCATCGAGAGCCCTCAGCGGTAATGGGCCTCACTTGCCTGGAGGGGAGAACCTCCTGGATTTTCTCGAGTGGCGGCAGGTGCTCTCGACTTAAGACGGGGATGTCAGGGAGCCGCTCTGGTGGCCCATGGAAAGGCCAGTCCCCATGCGAGTAGCTCGGGGGCCTCTCGGGATTCCTCTCCCGTCGATGCCAGGGCCTCAGACCTTGTGTGGAGTCGGTGCCGGAAACTGAGTATTCCTCTCCAGTGCTGACATGGATCTTGGGGGACTTCTGGAGTCTCCCCAGGGGAGTCAGTCCTCGTCTCGAGTGGGGGCATGCACGTGCGCTTTCCTCCGAGCTGTAGCAGCACTGTCACGCTTCCCTTAGCGTGGATCAAGGGATCTATGGCTTTCCTCGAGGCTTTCCCACGAGGCTTTCCCACGAGGCTTTCCCACAGGGCTGTCCCATGTGCCACCATGGTGTGAGTCGATCTTCGGCTTGAAAGTCGAGGCAGTGCAGGGAAAACAGGTTTCCCTGAAATGGAGTGAGACATCTGGGAACTCTGTGAATGTGGCACGACCCTGGAGTTCCTCTCGCCTTTCCTGTGGAGAGCGCTCCTCTTGAGATGCGACGGGAATGCCGGGAATTCTTTCCCGACCACGCAGGGAAAGGATCACTTGTTTCGAGCTAGCAGGGGGAAACGGGGCTCCTCTGGATGTGGGCGGGACTCTCGTGCTTCCTCTCGAGTGGAGACGGGTATGTCGGGGAACTTCTTGAGTTGCAGCAAGGGTGTGAAAGACCCTTTGGAGCTTCCAGAGGTTAAGTGCGAATAGCCTCGAGACGCCTCAGCGGAAATGGCCTCATCTCGCCTGGAGGGGGAGAACCTCCTGGATTTTCTCGAGTTGCTGCAGGTGCTCTCGACTTACGACGGGACCTCAGGGACCCGCTCTGCTCGCCTCAGGAAAGGCCCTGTCCCCATGCGAGTTGCTCGGGGGGCCTCTATTGGATTCCTCTCCCGTCTATGCCGGGGCCTGAGACCTTGTGTGAGTCGGTGCCCGAACCTGAGGATTCCTCTCCAGTTCTGACATGGATCTTGGGTACTTCTGGAGTCTCCCTGGGGAGTCAGTCCTCGTCGCGAGTGTGGCGTGCACGTGCGCTTTCCTCCGAGCTTTAGCAGCAGCGTCACGCTTCCCTTTGCGTGGATCCAGGGATCTGTGGCTTTCTCTGTAGGCTTTTCCACGAGGCTTTCCCACTAGGCTTTTCACAGGGCTGTCCACGTGCCACCGAGGTCTGAGTCGATCCTCGGCTTGAAAGTCGAGGCATTGCGGGGAAAACAGGTTTCCCTGGAATCGACTGACACATCTGGGGGCTCTGGGAATGGTGGCACGACCCTGAGTTCCTCTCGCCTTTCCTGTGGAGAGCGCCTCTTCTTGAGATGCGACGGGATCGCCGGAAATTCTTTCCCGACACACGCAGGGAAAGGATCCCTCCTCTCGAGCTATGAGACTGAAACGGGCTCTTCTGGTTGTGGGCGGGACTCTTTGCTTCCATTCGAGTGGAAACGGGTATGTCGGGGAACTTATTGAGTTGCAGCAAGGGTGTGAAGGCCCTTTGGAAGTTCCAGAGGTTAGGTGGATTAGCCTCGAGATGCCTCAGCGCAAATGGGTCTCATCTCGCCTGGAGGGAGAACCTCCTGGATTTTCTCGAGTTGCTGCAGGTGCTCTCGACTTACGACGGCGACCTCAGGGACCCGCTTTGGTGGCCTCAGGAAAGGCCAGTCCCCATGCGAGTTGCTCGGAACCTCTCGTTGATGTCTCTCCCTCTCCAGTGTGTCTTGGATCTTGACTGGCCTTTCCTGAGGCCACCAGAGCGGGTCCTGCGGTCCCGTCGTAAGTCGAGAGCACCTGCCGCAACTGGAGAAAATCAAGGATGTTCTCCCCTCCAGGCAAAATGAAGCCTATTTCCGCTCACAGCTCTGGCTAATCACACTTAACTCTGGAACTTCCAAAGGGTCCTTCCAACCCCCCCCCCCCGAACCCGCTCTCCACTCAAAAGGAAGCACGATAGTTCGCGCATCCC
>NW_017206619.1:0-4794 GCF_001704415.2 Capra hircus | reverse complement strand
TGGGACGTATGTCGGGGAACTTCTTGAGTTGCAGCAAGGGTGTGAAGGACCCTTTGGACCTTCCAGAGGTTAAGTGCGAATAGCCTCGAGACGCCTCAGCGGAAATGGGCCTCATCTCGCCTGGAGGGAGAACCTCTGGATTTTCTCGATTTGCTGCAGGTGCTCTTGACTTACGACGGGACCTCAGGGACCCGCTCTGCTGGCCTCAGGAAAGGCCAGTCCCCATGCGAGTTGCTCCGGGGCCTCTCGGATTCCTCTCCAGTCGATGCTGGGGCCTGAGACCTTGTCTGGATACAGTTCCGGAACCTGAGGATTCCTCTCCAGTGCTGACATGGATCTTAGGGTACTTCTGGAATCTCCCCAGGGGAGTCAGTCCTCGTCTCGAGTGGGGACATGCACGTGCGCTTTCCTCCCGAGCTGTAGCAGCAGTGTCACGCTTCCCTTCGCGGGGAACAAGGGATCTGTGGCATTCCCTCGAGGCTTTCCCACGAGGCTTTCCCACGAGGCTTTCCTGCAGGGCTGTCCCACGTGCCACCGTTGTGTGAGTCGATCCTCGGCTTTAAGTCGAGGCAGTCCAGGGAAACAGGTTTCCCTGGAATGGACTGAGACATCTGGGGGACTCTGGGAGTGGTGGCATGACCTGGAGTTCCTCTGGCCTTTCCTGTGGAGAGCGCCTCCTCTTGAGATGCGACGGGAACGCCGGGAATTCTGTCCCGACCACGCAGGGAAAGGATCCCTCCTTTCGAGCTATGAGGCGGAAAAGGGGCTCCTCTGGATGTGGACGGATTCTCGTGCTTTCTCTCGAGTGAAGACGAGTATGTCGGGGAACTTCTTGAGGTGCAGCAAGGGTGTGAAGGACCCTCTGGAAGTTCCAGAGGTTAGGTGTGATTAGCCTCGAGATGCCTCAACGGAAATGGGCATCATCTCGCCTGGACGGGAGAACCTCCTGGATTCTCTCGAGTTTCGGCAGGTGCTTTCGAGTTATGACGGGGACCTCAGGGACCCGGTCTGGTGGCCTCAGGAAAGTCCAGTCCCCATGCGAGTTGCTCGGGGGTGTCTCCGGATATTCTCCCATCGATGACGGGGCACAAGACCATGTGTGGTGTCGGTGCCGGAACCTGAGGATTCCTCTCCAGTGCTGACATGGATCTTGGGGTACTTCTGGAGTCTCCCAGGGGAGTCAGTCCTCGTCTCGAGTGGGGGCATGCACGTGCGCTTTCCTCCCGAGCTGTAGAAGCAGTGTCACGCTTCCCTTCGCGTGGATCAAGGGATCTGTGGCTTTCCCTCGAGGCTTTCCCACTAGGCTATCCGCGAGGCTTTTCCACAGGGCTGTCCCACTTGCCTCCGTGGTGTGAGTCGATCCTCAGCTTGAATGTCGAGGCAGTGCAGGGAAAACAGGTTTCCCTGGATTGGACTGAGACATCTGGGGGACTCTGGGAATGGTGGCACGACCCTGGAGTTCCTCTCGCCTTTCCTGAGGAGCGCGCCTCCTCTTGAGATGAGACGGGAACGCCGGGAATTCTTTCCCGACCACGCAGGGAAAGGATCCCTCCTCTCGAGCTAGGAAGCGGAAAGGGGCTCCTAAGGATGAGGGCGGGACTCTCGAGCTTCCTCTCGAGTGGAGACGGGTATGTCGGGGAACTTCTTGAGTTGCAGCAAGGGTGTGAAGGACCCTTTGAAAGTTCCAGAGATTAGGTGTGATAAGCTCGAGACTCCTCAGCGGAAATGGCCTCATCTCGCTTGGAGGGGATAACCTCCTGGATTTTCTCGAGTTGCCGCAGGTGCTCTCGGCTTACGACGGGGACCTCAGGGACCCGCTCTAGTGCCCTCAGGAAAGGCCCGTCCCCAGCGAGTTGCTCGTGCGCCTCTAGCGATTCCTCTCCCGTCTATGCCGGGGCCTGAGACCTTGTGTGGAGTCGGTGCCGGAACCTGAGGATTCCTCTCCAGTTCTGACATGGATCTTGGGGTACTTCTGGAGTCTCCCCAGGGGAGTCAGTCCTCGTCGCGAGTGTGGCGTGCCCGTGCGCTTTCCTCCCGAGCTATAGCAGCAGTGTCACGCTTCCCTTTGGCGTGGATCAGGGATCTGTGGCTTTCTCTGTAGGCTTTCCCAAAAGGCTTTCCCACTAGGCTTTTCACAGGGGCTGTCCCACGTGCCACCGAGGTCTGAGTCGATCCTCGGCTTGAAAGTCGAGGCATTGCGGGAAAAGAGGTTTCCTGGAATCGACTGAGACATCTGGGGGCTCTGGGAATGGTGGCACGACCCTGAGTTCCTCTCGCCTTTCCTGTGGAGAGGCGCCTCTTCTTGAGATGCGACGGGAACGCCGCGGAAATTCTTTCCCGAGCACGCAGGGAAAGGATCCCTCCTCTCGAGCTATGAGGCTGAAACGGGGCTCTTCTGGTTGTGGGCGGGGACTCTCGTGCTTCCTTTCGAGTGGAAACGGGTATGTCGGGGAACTTCTTGAGTTGCAGCAAGGGTGTGAAGGGCCCTTTGGAAGTTCCAGAGGTTAGGTGTGATTAACCTCGAGATGCCTCAGCGCAAATGGATCTCATCTCGCCTGGAGGGGAGAACCTCCTGGATTTTCTCGAGTTGCCGCCAGGTGCTCTCAAATTACGACAGGGACCTCAGGGACCCGCTTTGGTGTCCTCAGGAAAGGCCAGTCACCATGCGAGTTGCTCGGAAGCCTCTCGTGATGTCTCTCCCTCTCCAGTGCTGGTCTTGGATCTTGACTGGCCTTTCCTGAGGCCACCAGAGCGGGTCCTGCGGTCCCCGTCGTAAGTCGAGAGCACCTGCCGCAACTCGAGAAAATCAAGGATGTTCTCCCCTCCAGGCAAAATGAAGCCTATTTCCGCTGACAATCTCAAGGCTAAGCACACTTAAACTCTGGAACTTCCAAAGGGTCCTTCACACCCTTGCTGCAAATCAAGAAGTTCCCCGACATACCCATCTCCACTCAAGAGGAAGCACGATAGTTCCGCCCACATCCAGAGGAGCCCCGTTTCTCCTCATAGCTCGAGAGGAGGGATCCTTTCCCTGGAGGTCGGGAAAGAATTCCCGGCGTTCCCGTCCCATCTCAAGAGGAGGCGCTCTTCACAGGAAAGGCGAGAGGAACTCCAGGGACATGCCACCATTCTCCGAGTCCCCAGATGTCTCAGTCCATTCCAGGGAAACTGTTTCCCCCTTGACTCGACTTTCAAGCCGAGGATCGACTCACACCGTGGCACGTGGGACAGCCCTGTGGAAAGCTCGTGGGAAAGCCTCGTGGGAAAGCCTCGAGGGAAAGCCACAGATCCCTTGATCCACGCGAAGGGAAGCGTGACACTGCTGCTACAGCTGGGGAGGAAAGCGCACGTGCATGCCCCCACCGAGACGAGGACTGACTCCCTGGGGAGACTCCAGAAGTTCCCAAGATCCATGTCAGCACTGGAGAGGAATCCTCAGGTTCCGCACCGACTCCACACAAGGTCTTAGGCCCCGCATCGACGGGAGAGGAATCCCGAGAGGCCACCGAGCAACTCGCATGGGGACTGGCCTTTCCTGAGGCCACCACACCGGTCCCTGAGGTCCCGTCGTATGTCGAGAGCACCTGCTGTAACTGGAGAAAATCCAGGAGGTTCTGCCCTCCAGGCGAGATGAGCCCATTTCCGCTGAGGCGTCTCGAGGCTAATCACACCTAACCTCTGGAACTTCCAAAGGTCCTTCACACCCTTGCTACAACTCAAGAAGTTCCCCGACATACCGTCTCCACTCGAGAGGAAGCACAACAGTCCCGCCCACATCCAGAGGAGCCCCGTTTCGCCTCCTAGCTTAGAGGAGGGATTCTTTCCCTGCGTGGTGGGAAAGAATTCCCCGTGTTCCCGTCGCATCTCAAGAGAGGAGATCTCCACAGGAAAGGCGAGAGGGACTCCAGGGTCTTGCCAGCATTCCAAGAGTCCCAGATGTCTAAGTCCATTCCAGAAGAACCTGTTTTCCCTGCACTGCCTCGAATTTCACGCCGAGGATCGACTCACACCACCGTGGCACGTGGGACAGCCCTGTTGGAAAGCCTCGTGTGAAAGCCTCAATGGAAAGCGACAGATCCCTTGATCCACGTCAGAAAGCGTGACACTGCTGCTACAGCTCGTGAGGAATTGGCAGGTGCATGCCCCCACATGAGATGAGGACTGAATCCCGTGGCAAGACTCCAGAAGTATGGAAAGACTCATGTCAGCACTGGAGAGGCATCCTCAGGGTCTGGCCCCGACTCCACACAAGGTCTTAGGCAACGGCATCGATGGTGAGGAATCCCTAGAGGCCCCTGGTAACTCGCATGGGGACTGGCCTTTCCTGAGGCCACCAGAGCGGGTCCCTGAGGTCCGCATCGTAACTCGAGAGCACCTGCCGCAACTGGGTAAAATCCAGGAGGTTCTCCCCTCCAGGCGAGATGAGGCCCATTTCCCCTGAGGCCTATATGCTGTATGTAATTTCCACTGATATTTAGAGCTTCACATACCTGTTAATTAACGTGGCTACAAAGACAGGGCCATTGTCGGATTCTATACTGGTTGGAAACCCAAGTCTGGGAATTATTTCTCAAATCAGCGAGCTACTTCATTTTCTTTTTCAGATCAGGTAGGGAAGGCCTCTGCCCAACCGGAGAAGGTACCTACTATTCTAGTAAGTCATGATAACAGGTGACTGCCTTTGCTTCCCCGAAGGACACTCGCTTTCCCTGCATCCTGAGAACTCCACGTCTCAGCCAGTTGGAAAAGCGCTTCTTGGAGGTCATTATCAGGGCAATTTCCCTGGAGCCCGGG
>NW_017206618.1:0-18324 GCF_001704415.2 Capra hircus | reverse complement strand
CCTCGTTTCTTTTAATTCGTTTTTCTTGTTTCCTCTCTGATTCATTTATTTCTATCATTCTATCTTCTATTTCACTAATCCTATCTTCTGCCTCCGTTATTCTACTATTTGTTGCCTCCAGAGTGTTTCTGATCTCATTTATTGGCGTTATTCATTATATTTTGACTCTTTTTTATTTCTTCTAGGTCCTTGTTAAACCTTTCTTGCATCTTCTCAATCCTTGTCTCTAGGCTATTTATCTGTGTTTCCATTTTGATTTCAAGATTTTGGATCATTTTCACTATCAATATTCGGAATTCCTTCTCCGGTAGATTCCCTACTTCTTCCTCTTTTGTTTGGTTTGGTGGGCAACTCTCCTGTTCCTTTACCTGCTGAGTATTCCTCTGTCTCTTCATCTTGGTTATATTGCTGCGTTTGGGGTGGCCTTTTTATATTCTGGTAATTTGTGGAGTTCTCCTTATTATGGAGCTTCCTCACTGTGGGTGGGGTTGTATCAGTGGCTTGTCAAGGTTTCCTGGTTAGGGAGGCTTATGTTGGAGTTCTGGTGGGTGGAGCTGGGTTTCTTCTCTCTGGAGTGCAGTGGAGTGACCCGTAATGGGTTATGAGACATCAAAAGTTTTGGGATAATTTTGAGCTGCCTGTATATTGAAGCTCAGGGGAGTGTTCCTGTGTTGCTGGAGAATTTGCGTGGTATGTCTTGTTTTGGAACTTGTTGGCCCTTGGGTGGAGCTTGGTTTCAGTGTAGGTATGAAGGCATTTGATAAGCTCCTATTGCTTTATGTTCCCTGAATTCAAGAGTTCTCTAATGTTTTCAGGCTTTGGATTTAAGCTTCCTGCTTCTGGTTTTCAGTTTTATTTTTACAGTAGCCTCTAGACTTCTCCATCTATACAGCACCGATGATAAAACATCTAGGTTAAAGATGAAAAGTTTCTCCACATTGAGGGACACTCAGAGAGGTTCACTGAGTTACAAGGAGAAGAGAAGATGGAGGGGGTAGTTAGAGGTAACTGGAATGAGATGCGGTGAGATCAAGAGAGGAGAGAGCAAGCTAGTCAGTAGTCACTTCCTTATGTGCACTCTATAGTCTGGACCACTCAGAGGTATTTACAGAGTTATACGGGGAAGAGGAGAGGGAGGAAGTAGACAGAGGTGACCAGGAGGATAAGAGAGAAGAATGAGTAGGAGAGAGACAAATCCTGCCAGTAACCTGTTCCTTAGGTGTTCTCTACCGTCTGGAACACACAGAGATTCACAGAGTTGGACAGAGAAGAGATGGGGGAGAAAAGAGACAGAGGCCACCTGGTGGAGAAAAAGGAGAGTCCAGAGGAGGAGAGAGTGGTCAAGCCAGTAATCTCGCTCTCAGGTAAACTTGGGTAGTGAAGTTTGGGTTTTTAAATGTACAAAATTGACAACAGAAACCTAAGAGCAAAGATTAAAAATCTAGAGTAGAGGTTGGATTTTCAAAGATACAATATTAAAGAAAAGCAGAAGGAAAAAGGAAGAAAGAAAAAAAATTATTAAAAAACAAACAAACAAACAAACAAACAAAAAAAACACACCAACAACCATCCAAAGAGTATATATGGTGTTTGCCTTAAAAAAAAAATAGTAATAATAGGTTATAGAAATAAAAATTAGAGGAGAAATAGAAGACTTAACAATTAAAAAAAAGCTAGAAAAGAAAAGAAAAACAAAAAAGCAAAAAGCAAAAAAAAAAAAAAAGGAATGATTTTAAAAATATTAAAAATATATCTAGCCCTTCTCTGATGTTATGGGCCGTGTGGGCTCACTTCCAAGGTGGTTCCCTCTGTTTAACTTCTTCTGTTTGCTGGTTTTTTAGGCTCACTAGTTCAGTCACGCTGTGGGGCGGGGGGATGCTGCAAACAAACAGCACTGTCGTGTGCACACCGCATCTCAGCCCCACTTGACCTGTCCTTTCTCGGGGCGCACAAACCGCTCTGGCTCTACGATGCTCAGCCGGGAACCGTCTGGGGCCGGCCCTAGGCTGTGTGCACTTCCCCGGTCCAAGCCGCTCAGGTTCGGCGCTCAGGCAGCCCTCAGAGGCACAGATTCAGCTGGGACTGCACTTTGTGCCCTTCCCAGGTCCGAGTAGCTCAGGAGTTTGGCGAGCGCGATCGCCGCAGCTTGTCACCTTTTCCGCCGCTGCCGCTCAGCTCTCTGGGTGGACCGCTGGTGCACCCCGTGAGGCAGACTGTGACTGTCCAGCACCCCCAGAAGTCTTAGCAAAGGAGCCTGCTTGCAGTTAGGTAAGTAAAGTCTCTCCGGGGCTGCAATTGCCCCTTTCCAGTCCTTACGGCTCTGGCTGCCTGTCCCTGGCGGGGGATGGTCTGCAGCCGGCTTTTTCTGTTCCGTCCTTTGTTCTGTGCTCGGTCCTGGCGGTGTCTTATGTTCGAGCTTTTCGCGTGGTAGCTATCCCACAGTCTGGTTTGCTAGCCCAAGTTAGATCGTTCTGGTTGCGCGTGGGGCGTTCTTGCCCGATTCTTACAAAGCTCTGCAGCCCACGCCTCCCGCGCGTCCCTGCCCTGCCCCCACTTCCCAATGGCGGATGCAGGCGTCTGTGCTGCTTTTCCGCTGGGGGAGTTACTGGTGGGCTTGTAATCTGTTGGGTTAAATTATTTATCTATTTTTCCTTCCTGTTATGTTGCCCTCTGTGTTTCCAAGGCTCGCCACAGACTCGGCAGGGAGAGTGTTTCCTGGTGTTTGGAAACCTCTCTTCTTAAAATTCCCTTCCCGGGATGGGCTTCCCTTCCCGGGACGGAGCTCCCTCCCCACCTCCTTTGTCTCCTTTTTCGTCTTTTATATTTTTCCCTACCTGTTTTTGAAGACAATGGTCTGCTTTTCTGGTTGCCTGATGTCCTCTGCCAGCCTACAGAAGTTGTTTTGTGGAGTTTTCTCGGCGTTGAAATGTTCTTTTGAGGAATTTGTGAGGGAGAAAGTGATCTTCCCGTCCTATTCCTCCGCCATCTTTCCCTCTCCCTTGACTTCTTTTCCAATTTGGATTCCTTTTATTTCTTTTTCTGCTCTGATTGCTGTGGCCAAAACTTCCAGAACTATGTTGAATAGTAGCAGTGAAAGTGGGCACCCTTGTCTTGTTCCTGACTTTAGGGGAAATGCTTTCAGTTTTTCACCATTGAGGATAATGTTTGCTGTGGGTTTGTCATAGATAGCTTTTATTATGTTGAGGTATGTTCCTTCTATTCCTGCTTTCTGGAGAGTTTTTATCATAAATGGATGTTGAATTTTGTCAAAGGCCTTCTCTGCATCTATTGAGATAATCATATGGTTTTTATCTTTCAATTTGTTAATGCGGTGAATTACATTGATTGATTTGTGGATATTGAAGAATCCTTGCATCCCTGGGATAAAGCCCACTTGGTCATGGTGTATGATCTTTTTAATGTGTTGTTGGATTCTGATTGCTAGAATTTTGTTGAGGATTTTTGCTTCTATGTTCATTAGCGATATTGGCCTGTAGTTTTCTTTTTGTGTAGCATCTTTGTCAGGTTTTGGTATTAGGGTGATGGTGGCCTCATAGAATGAGTTTGGAAGTTTACCTTCCTCTGCAGTTTTCTGGAAGAGTTTCAGTAGGATAGGTGTTAGCTCTTCTCGAAATTTTTGGTAGAATTCAGCTGTGAAGCCATCTGGACCTGGGCTTTTTTTTGCTGGAAGATTTCTGATTACAGTTTCAATTTCCGTGCTTGTGATGGGTCTGTTAAGGTTTTCTATTTCTTCCTGGTTCAGTTTTGAAAAGTTGTACTTTTCTAAGAATTTGTCCATTTCTTCCATGTTGTCCATTTTATTGGCATACAATTGCTGATAGTAGTCTCTTATGATCCTTTGTATTTCTATGTTGTCTGTTGTGATCTCTCCATTTTCATTTCTAATTTTATTGATTTGATTTTTCTCTGTTTGTTTCTTGATGACTCTGGCTAATGGTTTGTCAATTTTATTTATCCTTTCAAAGAACCAGCTTTTGGCTTTGTTGATTTTTGCTATGGTCTCTTTTGTTTCTTTTGCATTTATTTCTGCCCTAATTTTTAAGATTTCTTTCCTTCTACTAACTCTGGGGTTCTCCAATTCTTCCTTTTCTAGTTGCTTTAGGTGTAGAGTTAGGCTATTTATTTGACTTTTTTCTTGTTTCTTGAGGTATGCCTGTATTGCTATGAACTTTCCTCTTAGCACTGCTTTTATAGTGTCCCACAGGTTTTGGGTTGTTGTGTTTTCATTTTCATTAGTTTCTATGCATATTTTGATTTCTTTTTTGATTACTTCTGTGATTTGTTGGTTATTCAGAAGTGTGTTGTTCAACCTCCATATGTTGGAATTTTTAATAGTTTTTCTCCTGTAATTGAGATCTAATCTTAATGCATTATGGTCAGAAAAGATGCTTGGAATGATTTCGATTTTTTTGAATTTATCAAGGTTAGATTTATTGCCCAGGATGTGATCTATCCTGGAGAAGTTTCCATGAGCACTTGAGAAAAAGGTGAAATTCATTGTTTTGGGGTGAAATGTCATATATATATATCAATTAGGTCTAACTGGTCTGTTATATCATTTAAAGTTTGCGTTTCTTTGTTAATTTTCTGTTTAGTTGATCTGTCCATAGGTGTGAGTGGGGTATTGAAGTCTCCCACTATTATTGTGTTATTGTTAATTTCCCCTTTCATACTTGTTAGCATTTGTCTTACATATTGCGGTGCTCCTATGTTGGGTGCATATATATTTATAATTGTTGTATCTTCTTCTTGGATTGATCCTTTGATCATTATGTAGTGGCCTTCTTTGTCTCTGTTCACAGCCTTTGTTTTAAAGTCTATTTTATTGGATATGAGTATTGCCACTCCTGCTTTCTTTTGGTCTCTATTTGCGTGATATATCTTTTTGCAGCCCTTCACTTTCAGTCTGTATGTGTCTCTTGTTTTGAGGTGGGTCTCTTGTAAGCAGTATATATAGGGTTCTTGTTTTTGTATCCATTCAGCCAGTCTTTGCCTTTTGGTTGGGGCGTTCAACCCACTTACGTTTAAGGTAATTATTGATAAGTATGATCCCATTGCCTTTTACTTTATTGTTTTGGGTTTGGGTTTATACACCCTTTTTGTGTTTCCTGTCTAGAGAATATCCTTTAGCATTTGTTGGAGAGCTGGTTTGGTGGTGCTGAATTCTCTCAGCTTTTTCTTGTCTGTAAAGCTTTTGATTTCTCCTTCGTATTTGAATGAGATCCTTGCTGGGTACAGTATTCTGGGCTGCAGGTTATTTTCTTTCATCACTTTAAGTATGTCTTGCCATTCCCTCCTGGCCTGAAGAGTTTCTATTGAAAGATCAGCTGTTATCCTTATCGGAATCCCCTTGTGTGTTATCTGTTGTTTTTCCCTTGCTGCTTTTAATATTTGTTCTTTGTGTTTGATCTTTGTTAATTTGATTAATATGTGTCTTGGGGTGTTTCGCCTTGGGTTTATCCTATTTGGAACTCTCTGGATTTCTTGGACTTGGGTGTTTATTTCCTTCCCCATTTTAGGGAAGTTTTCAACTATTATCTCCTCAAGGATTTTCTCATGGTCTTTCTTTTTGTCTTCTTCTTCTGGGACTCCTATAATTCGAATGTTAGAGCATTTCATATTGTCCTAGAGGTCTCTGAGATTGTCCTCATTTCTTTTAATTTGTTTTTCTTTTTTCCTCTCTGATTCATTTATTTCTACCATTCTATCTTCTATTTCTCTAATCCTATCTTCTGCCTCCGTTATTCTATTATTTGTTCCCTCAAGAGTGTTTCTGATCTCATTTATTGCATTATTCATTATATATTGACTCTTTTTTATTTCTTCTAGGTCCTTGTTAAACCTTTCTTGCATCTTCTCAATCCTTGTCTCCAGGCTATTTATCTGTGATTCCATTTTTATTTCAAGATATTGGATCATTTTCACTATCATCATTTGGAATTCTTTCTCAGGTAGATTCCCTATCTCTTACTGTTTTGTTTGGTTTGGTGGGCATTTCTCCTGTTCCTTTACCTGCTGAGTATTCCTCTGTCTCTTCATCTTGGTTATATTGCTGCGTTTGGGGTGGCCTTTCTATATTCTGGTAATTTGTGGAGTTCTCTTTATTATGGAGCTTCCTCACTGTGGGTGGGGTTGTATCAGTGGCTTGTCAAGTTTTCTTGGTTAGGGAGGCTTGTGTTGGGGTTCTGGTGGGTGGAACTGGATTTCTTCTCTCTGGAGTGCAATGGAGTGACCAGTAATGGGTGATGAAATGTCAATGGTTTTGGAGTAACTTTGAGCTGCCTGTATATTGAAGCTCCGGGGTGTGTTCCTGTGTTGCTGGAGAATTTGTGTGGTATGTCTTGCTCTGGAACTTTTTGGCCCTTGGGTGGTGCTTGGTTTCAGTGTAGGTATGGAGGCGTTTGAGGAGCTCCTATTGATTAATGTTCCCTGGATTCAGGAGTTCTCTGATGTTCTCAGGATTTGGACTTAAGCTTCCTGCTTCTGGTTTTAAGTTTTATTTTTACAGTAGCCTCAAGACTTCTCCATCTATACAGCACTGATGATAAAACATCTAGGTTAAAGATGAAAAGTTTCTCCACATTGAGGGACACCCAGAGAGGTTCACTGTTTTTGAAGGCAATGATCTGCTTTTCTGGGTGCCTGATGTCCTCTGCCAGCATTCAGAAGTTGTTTTGTGGAGTTTGCTCAGCGTTGAAATGTTCTTTTGATGAATTTGTGAGGGAGAAAGTGGTCTCCCTGTCCTATTCCTCGGCCATCTTAGGACCGTCCTCCCATTTACTGTTTCTTAAAAAACATTTTCCAGCTTTTAAAGTTGTATCCAGAAAGACCCAGCAAGACACATTGGCCTGCTGTGAACTTCATTCTCCCTGGAAGTGGAAAATTTTAGGTTTAATTCTCTACTTCATTATTTACTTAATGTGCAGCACTGATAGACATTATTTAACCTTTCTTTACCTACTTTTTTTTAACCTTTCCTCCTACTTTTCAACCTTATTAATTCTCTTGCCACTGCTATAAGAAACCAGACCCAGCTGCTGCCCCAGTGCAATGCTGCTGCTGCTGCTAAGTCGCTTCAGTCGTGTCCGACTGTTAGCTACCATGGACTTCAGCCTACCAGGCTTCTCTGTCTATGGGATTGTCCAGGCAAGAGTACTGGAGTGGGTTGCCATTGCCTTCTGCACGAGTGCAAAGACTCCATATCAGAACCAGCAGGGTCTGCAGCCTCAGAGGAGAGTGCCTCCTACTGCTCAGGTGAGGGTCCCACAGGACAGAAGACCCTTATTCTCCAGCTCAATGCCTCCTGTCCCGTTTCTCTCTCCTCAGACAGCAGACAGCTCCGCCTCATGGACGGGGGCAGTCCCTGCGCCGGGAGAGTGGAGATCCTTAACCAGGGCTCCTGGGGAACCATCTGTGATTACAACTGGAGCATAAACAATGCCCGCGTGGTGTGCAGACAGCTGGGCTGCGGAAAAGCCCTCCAAGCCACTTTCTCTTCTTCCTTTGGGGCGGGATCAGGGCCCATTTGGCTGGACAACGTGAAGTGCACAGGAAAGGAGTCCCACGTGTGGAGGTGCCCTTCCTGGGGCTGGGGGAAGCACTACTGCGATCATAGCCTGGATGCAGGAGTCGTCTGCTCAGGTATGGTCAGTTCATGCCCACCAGCTGAGAGAAGGGAAAGTTCCAAGAAAGCTGGGGTCTGATCAGAGGGAAATAGGGAACGGAGTCGGGGGCTAGAGAGGACTGAGACAACTACCCATTCTCCCTGAGTGCCCTGTAGCTGTGAGCAATGAACTTCATATACTTTCCTCTTACAAGTCTGCTATTTTGTTCTTCTCCAGTGCTCTTACCTGACACTAAAATAGCTTTATTTATTCTCCCAGTTAAAATAAATCCTCATAATTTTTTTTTCATAATTCACTTTTTGTAAGAGTGAAACATTTGCTAACAGCCACATACACACTCCCTTCGCACAGGAAGGCTATGAGAGGCAGGGACAAAAATGAGAATGTACTTTCCTGGGTGGAGTTGTTTCTATACAGACAGTGTGAGACATTATTTTGCACTAGATTAGTATGAGTGGAGGCTACTCCTACTATAGGAGGATATCATTTACATGTATAGAGGGTATCCCGACAGGGCTTATCATTTAACAGATCAGAGATTCTTATGGATTTGTGCCAGATTTCAAGTTTCCTTTGCAAATTTAGACATAAATGTTCATAGTTCTTTGATGGTAGAGAATTGTTGATGGAATGCTCTGAGTCATATATTCTTCCATTGTTACTAGAAAAGTCTCTTTCTCAAATTTTTCCTTTAAAATATCTGTATAAATGCAAACTTTGGAGGAACACTTAGCCATGCACTGACAAGTCAAAGGTGGAGGTAATAAAACTTGAATATTTCTGTTTTATGTTAAGAGATTAAATAGTTTATATTTGATGACTTTAATGGTATAAGAGAATTGCATTTGGGGGCTTATTTGGAGTAAGTGGACAAATATAATTTTTGAAAAAGTGGAAAAAGTTTTATAGTAGCTGGGAGGAAGAAGAATGGCAAAGGGAGATGATGAAGGCAAGTGTGAGGTTCTCTGAGCAGCACTGAGGGGCCAGATGTGGTCTGAAGGATGCTACGTGTTGCCTAAGGACACAGGATGTGTACACAGCAAGAGACCAGAAAAGGATATGTCTTTACTATATTTAATATCTTTACTCACATCGGCCTTCTATTTAATAATTTTCTTGGAATTATCACACACTGATTCTTCCATGTAAATTTTAAAATCAAGTAGAAAATAAAAAAGATATACCATATCTCAGAAGTCTCTATCCTGATATGTATAAGACTTTATTGAGTATTCAACATATATTTGAATATTTCACATGTATCAGGGTATATAAAACAGAATACAAGAAATACCTTTTTCTTGTTCTTTGTAAATTTTTAATCTCATAGAATTAATATAACAATATCAATAACCTCAGATATGCAGATGACACCACCCTAATGGCAGAAAGTAAAGACAAACAGAGGAGAGTCTCTTGATGAAAGTGGAAGAGAAGAGTGAAAAAGCTGGCTTGAAACTCCGCATTCAAAAAACTAATATCATGGCCTCCAGTCCCATCACTTCATGGCAAAGAGATGAGGAAAAATGGAAACAGCAAGAGACTTTATTTTCTTGGGCTCCAAAATCACTGCAGACTGTGACTCCATCCATGAAATTAAAAGGCACTTGCTCCTTGGAAGAAAAGCTATGACAAACTTAGACAGCATGTTAAAAAGCAGAGACATTACTTTGTGACAAATGTACGTATAAGTCAAAGCTATTTATTTTATTTTCCAGTAGTTATGTATGGACGTGAGAGTTGGATCATAAAGAAGGCTGAGAGCTGAAGAATTGATGCTTTTGAACTGTGGTGCTAGAGAAAACTCTGGAGAGTCCCTTGGACAGCACAAATCAGTCAATCCTAAAGGAAATCAACCCTGAATAACTCATTGGAAGGATGTATGCGGAAGCTGAAGCTCCAATACTTTGGCCACATGATAAGAAGAAATGACTCATTGTAAAAGACCCTGAGACTGGGAAAGATTGAAGACCAGAGAAGAAGGGGACGACAGAGGATGAGATGGTTGGATGGAATCACTGACTCAATATACATGAGTTTGAGTAAACTCAGGGAGATAGTGAAGGACAGGGAAGCCTGGAGCGCTGCAGTCCATGGGGTCACAAAAAGTTGGACACGACTGAGTGACTGAGCAACAAAAACAACCAGTTAAACAAAAATGCTTTAATTAGAATGTGTAGCCTGTGGCAAAACTCCCAGCCAGAGGACTAGGGGTCCTGACCTGGGACTCTTTGGGGAGATGGAAATGGATAAATAACAAAGGCAAGCAGATCATCCTCTCCCTCATCATTCATTCTTATATCAGTGGTCAAGCTAATCCTTCAATTCTTTAATTTCAGTGGTGTCTCTTCTGTTCTCTCCAGCTCTCTATAGTAGATTTTTATTCTGTTACATCCTTCTTTTTGAGACTTCAAAGTTTACATACTTATGCAATCAGAGTCCTTTACCAGGACAAATTCCACCATTACCAGGACAAATTCCACCATTACATACATAACCATGAGCACACTCAGAAACCAGGCAAATTATTTTAAAAATTGTTCTTTATGATTTGTAGGGGGTTTTCCCATTGGATTACCTTTTCTCTGTCCAAATATGGTCCCTGAAGGATGAAATCATGATCTTGAGTCTTTTCCTTGGTCTCTCTCATACTCTATCCTCTCCCCGTTTAACCTACCACTCACCCCACCTCACTCCCCACAGAAGCTCTTCCCTTTTGGAGTTTCCTTTCCATCTATTTGTAGCTCTTAAGATCATTTCTTCTTTTTTGCATTGGAAGAATCGGGAAAGGGTAGCAGTGTTAGGTGGCAAATGGGAGAAGCACAGGGGATAAAAGGCGTTAAAATCTTGTGGAACAAGTATTTGGTTTCCAAATCTATGTTTCAACACTATTGAGGCTTTTGCAATTTAGAAATCTCTAAAATATATAGGACTTATTTGCTCTCTGCTATCTTCCTCTCACTCTCCTTTCTCGTACCTTGCTGGCTTCTTATTTCAGAAATCCAGATAGGAAAGGAATATGCAGTTGGCATATAGATAGGGTTAGAATACATTAAATTCTCATCACTCCTTCACATTTACTAAGACTCTCATGTCTAGGATGAAGTAATCAGCTAACTCAGTTGTCTTGCATAATCCCACTAGGACTTCACTTTCTCTCAGGTGTGTTCATGCTGCTAAGTAGCTTCAGTCATGTCCGACTCTGTGCAACCCCATAGATGGCAGCCCACCAGGCTCCCCCATCCCTGGGATTCTCCAGGCAAGAACACTAGAGTGGGCTGCCATTTCCTTCTCCATAAATCCTAGGTTTTTAAAAAGATGGCTAGGATCATTCCCTCCCTCTCCTATGACACTCTGAGCTTTCGTCATTTCCAAACTTATCTGTGAACAACTTCTTTCACAATTAGGTTACCTAATTGTGACCTAATGCCTGCACTCAGATCCAGCCCACATGATGTTCCCATCCCCAGTGACTTGAATATTGGCTCAAAGAAAACTGCCCAAAATTCTAGCCCCAGAAATTTCAGGATGACCTTCTAAACTTCTCTGGCTCTTAGGCCTCTAAGCTCTCGAATCCCATGATCTTTTTTAACTCTCAGTTAGTTCAGCTCTGCACTCAAGTTTGAGTGTTTACCACTGTGCAGTTTCTTTGGGCCTTGAAGTTTCCAGGCCCCCAGATAAGAATTAACATTCCTAACCAATATATATCCTTGGGATCCAGCCCTTCCAAACTGACCCTGCAATCCTTCTGGATATCTCTTCAGAAACTCGCTCATGAAAATGCAATTTGACAATGACAGTCAAATTCTCTCTTCTTATCCCCTCTTATTCCTCTTTCCCACCTTTGCCTGTGAGGTGTTGTTTACAGTTGTCAAGCCAGGTTCATGAACACTCACTGGGTTTGTTGTTCTTTGTTTCTCTTAGGATTTGTGCGTCTGGCTGGAGGGAATGGACCCTGCTCAGGGCGAGTAGAAGTGTATTCTGGAGAAGCCTGGACCCCAGTGTCTGATGGAAACTTCACAATCCCCACTGCCCAGGTCATCTGTGCGGAACTGGGGTGTGGCAAGGCTGTGTCTGTCCTGGGACAAGTACCCGTCAGAAAGTCCGATGGCCGGGTCTGGGCTGAAGAGTTCAGGTGTGAGGGGGAGGAGCCTAAGCTCTGGTGGTGCCCCAGAGTGCCCTGTCCAGGGGGCACTTGTCACCACAGTGGAGCTGTTCAGGTTGCCTGTTCAGGTGAGATGCATGGCAAGACTTAACATCCACGTACAATCGGTTCAGCTAAAAAAAAAAAAAAAGACTTTGCTGAAATCCTGTCTTTTTCTATTAGTGTACACAGACATCCGGCTTATGAAAAATGGCTCCTCTCAGTGTGAGGGGCAGGTGGAGATGAACATTTCTGGACGATGGAGAGTGCTGTGTGCCTCCCACTGGAGTCTGGCCAATGCCAATGTTGTCTGTCGTCAGCTTGGCTGTGGAGTCGCCATCTCCACCCCAAATGGGGCAGAAGGAAGTGATCAACTCTGGAAAGCCCGATTTCACTGCTCAGGGACTGAGTCCTTCCTGTGGAAATGCCCTGTGACTACCCTGGGTGTTCCTGACTGTTCCCATGGCAATACGGCCTCTGTGATCTGCTCAGGTAAGAGAGGGAAGGGCTACTATACTTAGGATGCTCCTGGAGTGAAATATCCCCAGAGCAGAGAGTAAGGGAAAACAGGCTTAAAAATGAAGATATTCTGTAGTGAAATGTTTAATCTTGGTACTGAACTCGGGTTTCAGCTGCTCATTACTCAAGAATCCAACATTGAGAGACAAGTGTGGGGTAAAATTAAAGTCAGCTTTATTGAGGAAACCAGCAGTTCTGGGGAGACAGAGGACTAATGTACCAAAGAACCTCCTTGCTGATCAGGGGTGAGTGTTTTTAAATGGGAATTTCAGGAGTGCACAGGTGGAAATGGGGGACAGTTTACCTGCAGAATAGCATAGCTAGCTCCGACAATCATCTTGAAATAAGTCTGATCAGTGTCACTTTTATTGTTTGAAATACAGTTAATCATCTGTTCTAGTGCTGATCTGTTCCCATTTCCTTGAGGCCGATCTTGAAATTGTGAAAGATAAAGATTACGAACTTCCCTGTTGGCTCAGATGGTAAAGAACCTGCCTGCAATGCAAGAGTCTCGGGTTTGATCCCTGGGTTGGGAAGATCCCCTGGAGAAGGAAATGGCACCCCACTAGTCTGGTCATCATGTAATTTATTGCTACCACTGTTTGGGATTTCCGTATCTGCAAAATAGCTCAAAAGATATGGCTCAGAATGTTATCTATACCCCATGAGAAGGAACTAAAGGTCCTTGAACTTGTTTAGGGCTAAACTATCATTATTTCATCCTATTTGACTGTTTTCATTTGTTTCTGATTTTTTTTATTTCTGTGATCAAATTTATTGTTTAATTAGGTTTTTCTACAAACAGAGGCAGGTGGAGGACATGAGGGTGATCTGTCCTGAGAAGGCTCTGTAAGGTCCTGCTCCATAGCATTCTCATTGTTCACTCATTTTTTCAGGGGGAAGAAGTGCTAAGAAATGTTAAGAAGTGCTATGTCAGGGAAAGAAACACCTAGATTAATACTATTTTTTATGAAACAATATTATTTAAGGATAATAATAGAGAACAAAGTACAAACAATAAGTGTACACCTAGGTCATGTTCCCCAGCCCAGATCTACACAGAGAGCATTCACAGCACCACAGAATCACTATTGCCTCCCAATAGCTGTGTCCTCCTCCTCTCCAGGGAAGACTGCTTACCTAAGACTTGTACTGCCATAGAATATTTTCTGTTTTTGAACTTTATGTAAAACCATACAGTATGTTTTCTTTTGTGTTTATTTCTTTGACTCCAAACTGTGTTTGAGATTCACTTATGATGTTTTTTATGGCAACATTTCATTCATTTTTATTATGATAGAGTATTCCTTTGAATGATCACCTGACCATGTATTGAACCATTCAACTAATGGCAGAGATGTGAGTTTATTTCCAGTTCTTGACTATTACAAATACAATGGTGCAAATTATCATGATGATGACTTTTGGCAAAAGTATTTATTATGATTTTTGTGTTTAATTCTTGGCCTTATATTTTTATTTTCTTAATGGTATGCTGTACTTCAATGAGCCAAGTTACCCATCTCAGGTTTGACTCATCAACTTTTTTTCTGTCCATGTAGTGCTCTTTCAGTCACTCAGTTCCGTTCAATCACTCAGTCATGTCTGACTCTTTGCAACCCCATGGACTGCAGCATGCCAAGCTTTCCTGTCCTTCACCATCTCCTGGAGCTTGCTCAAGCGCATATCCATTGAGTCGGTGAAACCATCCAGTCATCTGATTCTCTGTCGTCCCCTTCTCCTCCTGCCTTCAATCTTTCTCCACTTCAGGGTCTTTTCCAATGAGTCAGTTCTTCCCATCATGTAGCAAAGTATTGGAGCTTCAGCTTCAGCATCAGTTCTTCCAATGAATATTCAGGACTGATTTCCTTTAGGATTGACTGGTTGCCCCTCCTTGCCATCCAAGGGACTGTCAAGAGTCTTATTCAGCACCACAATTCAAAAGCATCAATTATTCAGCATTCAGCTTTCTTTATGGTCCAACTCTCACATCCATACATGATTACTGGAAAAATCATAGCTTTGACTAGATGGGCCTTTGTCAGTAATGTCTCTGCTTTTTAATATGTTGACTAGGTTGGTCATAGCTTTTCTTCCAAGCATCAAGCATCTTTTTAATTTCATGGCTATAGACATAATCTGCAGTGATTTTGGAGTCCAAGAAAATAAAGTCTGTCCCTGTTTCCCCATCGTTTTGCCATGAAGTGATGGGACCAGATGCCATGTTATTAGTTCTTTGAATGTTGAGTTTTAAGCCAACATTTTCACTCTCCTCTGTCACTTTCATCAAGAGGCTCTTTAATTTCTCCTCACTTTCTGCCATAAGGGTGGTGTCATCCGTATATCTGAGGTTATTAATATTTCTCTCAGCAATCTTGACTCCAGTTTGTGCTTCATCCAGGCCAGCATTTCGCATGATGTACTCAGAATTTAAGTTAAATAAACAGAGTGACAATATACAGCCATGACATACTTCTGTCTCGGTTTTGAACTAGTCCATTGATCCAGTCCTAGGATTCCTTATAGTCTTCTAAAATGAACTTTGTCTACTCCAAAATTACAAAAATGTTCTCTGAGAGTATCTCACAGAAGTGTAATTACTTTTTTTTTTTGCATGTAATTGTACATTGCTTCTAGGATTGACATCTATGTAGGATAAGGGTCAAGTGTCCTGTTTTCATATCGGTATCCAGTTGACTCAAAATCTTTTTCTGAACAGACTATTCCCCACTACAGTGACACCTTTGTGATAAGCGAAAGGGCACATATCTCTGAATACATTGTTTAGACTCTCTATTCTGTTCCACTGTATCCTTTGTCTCTCCTTGCACCTGTACCACATTTTCTTAATTATTGTAATTTTACAGTAAGTGTTGAACCTTCCCTGGTATCTCAGAGAGTAAAGATCTGCCTAGAAGGTGGGAGACCTGGGTTTGATCCCTGGGTTGGGAAGATCCCCTGGAGAAGGGCATGGGAACCCACTCCAGTATTCTTGCCTGGAAAATCCCCGTGGACAGAGGAGCCTGGCGGTCTATAGTCTATGGGATCACAAAGACTTGGACATGACTGAGTGACTGAGCACACATAGTAAGTCTGGGTAACTTTAATTTAAAGAAGTTATGTTGTTGCTTTTCTTGCCAACTGCTTTGGTCAGTCTTGGTGTTTGTATTTTCTATACATTTTTGAGCTGAAGCTCCAATACTTTGGCCACCTCAAGCGAAGAGCTGACTCACTAGAAAAGACCCTGATGCTAGGAAAGACTGAAGGCAGGAGAAGGGAATGACAGAGGATGAGATGGTTGGATGGCATCACTGAGTCAAAGGACATAAGTTTGAACAAGCTCCAGGAGTTGGTGGTGGACAGGGAAGCCTGGTGTGCTGCAGTCCTTGGGGTCACAAAGAGTCAGACACGACTAAGTGACTGAATAGCAACATAAATTTTGAATCAGCTTGTCATGTTTCAGACATACAAAAGCACAAGGGAATTTGATTGAGGTCAGATTTAATCTGTATATAAATTTTGAGAATGTCTGACTTTGATAACATTGAGTTTCCCAATTCACTGACAAAATATATCCCTTCATTCAATTAGGTCTTGACTTTCTCTCAGATGTTTTGCACACATTTAACTAGGTTTTCTCCTAGGCATTTTATGGGTTTGATGTTATTAGTATTTCTTTTAGTGAAGGTTTTCTAGGAATGAGTTCTCTCTGAACTTTACCTGGATTCCCCGAATGTTGAATTAGTATTTTGCTTTATCCTTCTTTCTTTCTTTTCTCTCTCTCTCTTGCTCTAGCTTTCCCTTTCTCTCCTTATTTGCTCCTCTCCTGCCCTCTTTTTCCTTGAGTATGTAAAATCTTCCTGGATTATGTTGCAGTCATGATGCGCCTTTATCCCTCCCTCCCAACAACAACAGTAATACTTCTGGGAATTTCTTTACATAACCACAGTCCAGTCAAACCTTTAGAGATGTCAGTCCCAGATGACATCTAAATGCAACCACATGAGAAACACCAAAGATAGAACTGCCAAGGTGAGTCTTTCCCAACTTACCCGGGAAATCATGAGCAAAATTTAAAAATAAATTACTTCAAGTACTAAGTTGTGGGGGAAATTTTGTTATATAGCATTGTAAACCAGGCACTTACCATAGGACCAGCATTTCTAAATAGAGGAATATTTATCCTCTGATTTTTCCATTTTACTATTTCTACTTTATGTTGATCTAATGTGCTGATACGCTCATTCTCTAGTTCTTAATTTCAGCAGTTAACTTTTTCAGCTGTAGAATTTTCACTTGTTTTTGTTATCATTTCTCTGCCAAGATACACATCGTGTCAATTAATTCTTTGTGCACTTTAATCATGGCTATTTAAATTCTCTGTCAGACTATAAAACTCTTAGGGGGAAAACATAGGCAGAACATTCTTTGACATAAGTTGCAACCGCATCTTTTTGGATCAAATTCCTAAAGAAAATAAAAATAAAACAAAAAAAATAAGATCTAATTAAACTTAAAAGCTTTTACATATCAAAGGAAACCATAAACAGAACAAAAAGACAACTCTCAGAATGGGAGAAAATATTTGCAAATGAAGTCATTAACAAGGGATTAATCTTCAAAATGTACAAACAACACAATATCAACAAACCAAACAATCCAATGAAAAAATGGGAAAAAAACCTAAATAGACATTTTTTTTTCCAGACATACAAATGGCTAACAAATACAACATCACTAATATTTAGAGAGATGCAAGTCAAAGCTACAGTCAGGTAATACATCACACCAGTTAGAATGTCTATCATTAAAATATCCACAAATAAATGCTGGAGAAGATGTGTAGAAAAGGGAATCCTCCTACATATGAGTATGTAAATTGGTACAACTACTGTGGGTTGCCATGCCCTCCTCCAGGGGACATTCTAACCCAAGGATCAAAGCCAGGTCTCCCACGATGCAGGTGGATTCTTTATTGTCCGAGCCACCAGACTCAGAAGCCCTACACTATTGATATTAAGTATAAAATAGATATTGCTTGGAGAATCCCATAGACATGGAGCCTGATGGGCTACAATCCGTAGTGTCACAGAGTCAGACACACAGCTGAAGTGTCTTAGCAGGCATGCACACAGAAATAGACAAATAATAACTTCCTTATAGCACAGGGAACTCTACTCAGTGTTCTGTGGTGACTAAATAGGAAGTAAATCCAAGAAGAGGGCAGATGTGTGTGGTGTGTGTGTGTGTGTGTGTTTTGTGTGTGTATGGATATATATGAATATAAATATAAATAGATAGATATAGTTGTTGTTTAGTCGCTGAGTTGTGTCTGACTCTTTTGTGACCTCATGGACTGCCATGCTTCTCTGTCCATAGGAATTCTTAGGCAAGAATACTGGAGTGGATTTCCATTTCTTTCTCCAAAGACTCTTCCCAACCAGGGATGGAACCCCAGTCTCCTGTTTGGCAGGCAGATTCTTTACCACTGAGTCACCTGGGAAGCCCCATATGTATATGTATAACTTGCTAAATTTGCTGTACAGCAGAAGCTACCACAACATAGTAAAGCAATTGATACTCAAATAAAAATTAATAAAATAAAACAAAATAAATTTTTCTGTCAGGTAACTTTAAGAGCCAAATACCCTGGGAATTTTTTTAATGTTTCTATTTGCTCTGGTGTTCCATGAGATCTCTTTTATATCAGTATTTTTTAAACCACAAACATTGTAGATAAATAATTGTACAACTCCTTCAGAAAGACCTTTGCTTTTTTTTCTATTTAGGGGTGGATTAAGGATGGAACAACTTGTTTACCTCATTCTTAGGGCAAAGCTTGGCTTAAAGCAGGGATCGTGCCACTGTCAGGACCAGGGCTCTTCCTGCAGAAAGGGAACACCAAGATTCTGGTAACTTTGCCAGTGTGTTCCAGCTTTCATCTCAGCTCCCTCACTAGGTCATTTTTGTTTTGTTTGTTTTTGCTTGAACTGTTTACTTTGTATTGGGGGATAC